>NW_015505944.1:354407-369195 GCF_001515645.1 Sinocyclocheilus grahami
GTGAGTGTGTGTGTGTGAGTGAGAGTGTGTGTGTGTGTGAGTGAGTGTGTGTGTGTGAGAGTGTGTGTGTGTGTGTGTGTGTGTGAGAGTGAGTGTGTTTGTGTGAGAGTGTGTGTGACAGTGTGTGTGTGTGTGTGTGTGTGAGTGAGTGTGTGTGTGTCTGTGTTTAAATAATCGGCTTATACGTTTAAATGTTTGAACAACCAGAGTAAATTTATGGAAGTGTTTTATATCCTTTCATAGAAATATCTTAAATTACAACACGAGTTATTAAATTCGTTTACAGAAAAGTACAAAAATAGCCTACAATAGAAATGACCCATTAAAGGAAACGTCAATTCCCGAACTCATTGTATAGAGTGAATTTTCTCTGATCTGAGAAACTGAATTCGGATCAGACAGCATTTAAAGGCTGCAGACAGCGCCCTCTGCTGGAATAAGAAATAACGTGCATGGTAGCTTGACTGGAGAATCTACCTTGTTCTGTTACATTTGCTTGAGTGACAAGATCTTTTATCATTTACTCAAGTTCATTATCGTAGTAGAGTTGAGTTTGTAACGTAGTGAAACTTTTGACTGTATCGGTTACAGTCCATATTTGTGTTCTCCTTCAGATCTTATTGATTATATTGAAGAGCTGAAGCTCATGGAGGACTCAAAGTCACCACTAATATAATTGTATTCTTTCACTCGATATTTTAAAACCTGGGCTTAGACCTCCATAAGTAACCTCCATATTGACTAAACAGCCATGTTGTTCCACTGTCAAGTAAAAAAAAAAAATTTATTACATTTTTATTTCAAATATGTTTACACATTTAAGCAGTCTTTGTTATATAGAATTTATGTAAAAATGCTTTTTTTTCTCCTTCACAATACTAGACCTTAGTATGTACAGGTGCATCTCAAATTAGAATGTCGTGGAAAAGTTCATTTATTTCAGTAACTCAACTCAAATTGTGAAACTCGTGTATTAAATAAATTCAATGCACACAGACTGAAGTAGTTTAAGTCTTTGGTTCTTTTAATTGTGATGATTTTGGCTCACATTTAACAAAAACCCACCAATTCACTATCTCAACAAATTAGAATACTTCATAACATTTTTAGTGAATTGTTGGCCTTCTGGAAAGTATGTTCATTTACTGTACATGTATTCAATACTTGGTAGGGGCTTCAGTCTGTGTGCACTGAATTTATTTAATACACGAGTTTCACAATTTGAGTTGAATTACTGAAATAAATGAACTTTTCCACGACATTCTAATTTATTGAGATGCACCTGTAGGCACAGCATGTTAATTTTACAAGGCTGTGATGAATAGACTTACACAAAGTAAAAGTACGGGATCACGTAATGTTCAAAACTCAACGTTCAATCTATTTTGTGGAGTTTTTGTCTAGTGCAATTTGTCAGCTGAACTATCGGCATGTTGTTAAAATACGGTACACATCGAACACAATCTCGTTTTTATGCCCGTCAAACCTGATTTTTTTTTTTTAAGGATGAAACGCAAGACATTAAAAGGTCAGTTCACCCCAAAATGAAAACTGTTATTTGCAACATGTTAGAGTCTCTTTCTTCTGTTCAGCACAAAATAATACGGTAACCTAATAATTTAAAGTAGCCACTGCAATAAAACAGATCAAAATATGGAAGTCAATGGCGACGTTATCAACATTCTTCGAAATATCTCCCTGTGTGTGTTCAACAGAAGGAAGAGTCTCGAATGTGGTTCACAAAGTTAGTTTTTTTTGGTGAATGACCCCCAAAACTGCCTTGTATTTAGATCATTTGACACCCCAAACCCAGGGACTCCTCTTCAAATCTTTTATTCTTTACATATGCAAAACAATCACTCATCACGTGTCTCCTATGTTGAGAATAAAGACTTTGTGTTTGACTCAGTGTATAGACCATTGTTAACCCAACAAAGACACAAGTTCTGTTACCTTGTTCTCGAAGCTTACGACACAATTCCTGCGATAAACCAACTGCCAGGTTGAATTTAGGTAAAATAACTTTTTTTTTTTGGCCTTCAAATGACTCGAACACCATTTAGCTTCACAGGACACAGAATATATTCATCCCGTTATCCCATGTCAACACATTCATTTCAAACACTGTAAGATGATACAATTTATTGCCATTAACAGTGTAGGAAAATGAAAAGAAAACAAAAGAATAAAAACAGCCGACCTCTATTATACAGTAACAAAAAAAAAAATGTTGAACATGGATTTCCCATGAGGACTCTACACTCGATGAAACTACAGCAGCGCCTGGCGTCTGGAAATGTGCGAGCAGTTCATTTTTGTTCAATTAGCTTCATATGGAAAGGCAGTACTGATGGTGTTATGGTTCTTAGCTTCTACTAGATTTTCTGGTCTGGAAAGAAATACATTGCCGTCAAGCTGTGGATGTCGCTGTAGACCCTTGCGTCACCAACCAAACCTATCATGCATACTCTTCTAAATGAATGAAACACGTGGCACATTGTTCCCGAAAGCTCTGGATGAGCCAGGATTTGGTCAGGTTGGGAAAATCTTTCGTAAAGACGAGGCAACAAGAACTCAAAAAGCTCTTCACTTTGAAATGGTTTAATTAAGAATCAAGCTCAACCTTTTAATCCTCAAATACAGCAAAGAAATGTAAAGAGCAAAATATAAAAAGGACACGGCGGCAATTACGTCCGCGTGTCTACAAATTCAAAAACACAAAAGGTACTTTGGGAAGGGAAAGAGATGTCGAAGTCCTTAAACGCAATCAACCTGGAGATGCTTGTCCTCCAAGTTTGGGTTCTTTGAGGCGTGTGGGAGGAGCCAGCGTGGACAGGCAGAGGCGGAGTTAAGACTGAGCCCCGCCCCTTTCTAGAGCCCCCACCTCCACGTCCTTTTTTAAGCCAATCGGATGAGGGCTCGTTTGGATTCGAGAGGAGACCAGCACCTCGTGCCCCTGCCTGCGTGTCACTGAAGTCTTTGAAAGATTTTATGGTGATCAAAGCCAGTAGAATCCAGAAAAGCCTTCCGGAATAATGCAGCCACACTGACACAGATACTAATTCTTTAGAGAACGGAAACATAAAACAAGAACAAGATGGTTACACAGGGTCCATTGTAGGAGACGGTGAATTTTGCACATGACATTCTGCAATATTAGAATCAATTCAACATGCGCCGTGTAGATCTACTAAGACGCACGGCTCCGAAACCGAACGCTGACTGCGTGTAAACCTCAATTTACAATCCAGTGTGCGTTCGAAGGTCTGCGTACGTGAAATCGCGAGAAAAGCACGCCAAAGAGAAAAACCTTCATAGGTGCATTCCGTCAAAAATCCCAAGAACAAAATGCAAAACAGCGGTCGTTCAATCCCATAAACCTAATACTGCTTTTCGCGAACGCCGTTACGAATGTCAACTGTGGAAACGTTAGCTAGCTCCCCCGCGAGAAAAGCGCACAAACCAAATCAGCGTCGTCATTTTTCGCACGATCAAAGGGCTTGACGTGTGTGGTTTAGTCTACGGCTATAAAACGAGCCAGAAAACATTTAAAATCAGTTCCATTCCATTTAAGAGAGCAGCTCGAAAACAAAAACACCTTTCGGATCTCACCAAGGATGTGAAAGAACTTTCCCCTGACGAAAACTACAGTACAGAGCAGGCACTAATTACAGGGAAGCAAAGGTGGACATAAAACCATTGTTAAACAGTTCTGCCATGCATTCACGAGCTGCTCGTTGGTGTGTGCAGGTGTCATGACGATCGATCGAAGTGGGCGTGGTCTTGTGTTTTTACCCCCCCCGTTGAATAAATTTAGTCGCGCGCGATCTGAATTCGTAGGGACTCCTTTCATCTCTAACAGGTAGGAATGACGACAGAGGTCTTATCGCATTCCCGTTGGCATGATACGTTTTTCCGTCGTCGTTTGTCGTCCCCGGATCTCGCCCTTCCCTCCCCGTATATCCCTCCCATTCTTTCTCTCCTCCTCCCTCCCTCCCTTCCTTCTGGAGCGCCGAGGGAGGCTGCAGTCTCTTAGTGTTTGTCTTTGGGAATTACCTCCTCCCTGGGTTTGGCACCCCCAAAGATGGCAGAGTTGGGGTTGGCCACTTGGTTAAGGGGAGCTGCCACTGTACGCGGCTTCAGCTGTAGCTTTGGTCTCTGCGCTCTTTCCTCTGTGGAAAATGAGAAAGAGACATTAGGTGTGATTGGTATAATTTATGCAAGTGTCAAAAACATCATTTAAAGTCAACGCGAAATGGTATGTGCAACCCATTTTACTTCTGAAATTTTAGTCAAAATATCAAAAAGTTGGGCAAATCAATTGGGAATTGAATAGATCCAATAATAATAATAATAATAAATATTTATTATTATTATTATTATGTGTGTGAGTGCACCCTTCAATAACAATGGTGACAAATCTGAGTGAGAGAATGAATAATGAATAAGGATGGAAATTTTGTCTCAGGAATCAGGCCATATTTATTTGAGCCTCTGACTGAATCCATTTCTTTGCATTGATTATTTGGCATGAAATTATAATATATCAATTCAAATAATAAAACATTTCAGTTGCATTATACCCAAAACTGTACACAACGTAATTTGGCTACAGGTTAACATTACGGATGCAGCCATATTAAAGTTCCGGTTAATAATTACACTAACAGATAACTGATATGATACTGACCTAGTTACCATAAGCCAAATTGTTGATATTAACAAATTGGTTTGCCTTGGTGTACAGCTGAAAGTCAGAGCATTTTGCTAAAACATTTCAAAGATTTTTTCCCCTCTGAAATAACGAATTGTCCACATCCACAAAACCAACCCTCTACGCACACCTTGGCAACAGAATTGCAATTGGCTAATAAATGTTTTGTATATATGGCAGCTTTTTACAAAGATACATTCACATGTGACATGATTTAAAAGCACAACTTAAAAAAATAAAACAAACTACATTATCTGAGTTCGCTCTAATTGATTTGCTGAAATCAAAACATGGATTGAAAAAGGTGAGCATTAGCCAATGAGATCGAAGTTTGCACATTAGTTCTGCCCACTACCGACAGTGGCTTCTGCTTGCTCTTAAAGACTATATCAAGAATGAACTCATTTTGAAAGTTATGTAAGACTCCGTAACAACCGAGTGAAACTTGTGCCCAATCAGAGTGTTTAAGTGCAGGTGACAAACAAACATGTAGTACAGGCCATTGACACATGACCTCTAGATATCTTGATCTTTGTCCAGCATCTGTCCTACTTTTTTTTAGACGTTATAAACAAAAAATATATATTTTTAATCTAAAGTTGCAGCTCTCATAACCCTCTCACAGACACTCATCAGCACAGCCATCTGTTGTTGTTCAGTCTCTTTAGTTTGGTTTTCTACTGTAAAACATCGGCCCGGGCCAGAGCTGCCACCTTGTGGAACAACTGATTCGTGCAAAACATATTCAATGCACATTGCGACCTGCAAGTACAAAGCACGTGCCGTTACAAAAATCGATGGTGCGTACTAATCTAATGTTGAAATTTGCATCATACGTAAATCAAACACTAGCAAGTGAAATCTACCAGTTTAGTAAACATTGGCTAACATTAGACATTTAGTCACTTATATTGAAACGTTTTCACTTATGTAAATGATTTGCTTGCACTGTAGAGGTTTGAGCAGGAGCATGCACTGAGAGCAAATACGGCCCATTATGATTTCACGTTGACTTTAAAGCAGATATATAGAGGGAAGTTTTTTCAGAATGAATAAATAAATGTGACACCGTCAGAGGGTTCTCTGAAGTCTGCCTGGCCTCCGCGAGGAGGTCCATCTCTGAAGCGTCCCATGCCTCCTCCGCCCCCCCTTCTGTCGCCAGGGCGACCGCCTCCTCGACTCCTCCCACCCACAAAGTCCTCATCTCTAAATCCTGTGAAGAGAGGAAGCGTGTGAGTAACTCGTCCGTCATTCTCCCACTCCACTGCAAAGTTGCACCAAAATACTGATCCAGGATTGGCTCTAGGCAAAACATCAGTGTTTAAAGGGGTCATATGATGCTATTTCAAGTTTTCCTTTCTCTTTGGAGTGTTACAAGCTCTTGGTGCATAAAGAAGATCTGTAAAGTTGCAAAGACTAAAGTCTCAAATCCAAAGAGATATTCTTTATAAAAGAGTCAGCCACACCTACCTAAAAACGCCCCCACGTCTACATCACTATGTGGGAAGATTTGCATAACGCCGCCCAAATGTTCACGCAAAGGCAGGCGGCGTAACTTTTATTCTCGCTGTAGTTTTGTTGTTTCCACCGCCATGGCGTGAAGACGCTGTGTGTTTTGTTGTAAAAGCGAAACTACTTTGTTCTTCCAAAAGAGGACGATATCTGCTTCTTCATGCCTAGAGCTGATCAGTGCTGGTTGCTGAGGAAATACTACAACTTCACGCTGTGGATCGCCGGATCGGCTTTCACCGTAGTCGAGTCAAGCGGAGTCCAGCCTGGGGTCGTCACATATCCTTCCGGACGCTCCGTCGAAATCGCTGGCCGCGCCATTCTCAAGCCCGCGCTTGAGATGGGTTTTAATGTTTTTGAATCATCGCTCCGGCCTGACAGGGCATCATCACAGTATGGTGAGGGGCGTAACATTTCCGTCTCACGCTTGAGGTATTCGGACAATCACAACGCACTGGATAGCTGGCCAATCAGAGCACACCTCGCTTTTCAGAACGATGAGCTTTGTAAAAATCGACGCATTTCAGAAAGGCGGAGCATAGAGGAGAAACAATAATGTACAGTATGTGGAAAATAATGTGTTTTTTTTAACCTTAAACCGCATAAACACATTTCATTACACCAAATACACAAAATAATGTTATTTTTAGCAACATCATATGACCCCTTTAAGAAATATGAAGTCTGATCCCAGATCAGTATCTATTGGCAACTTCAATCTGGGAGGAAATCTGACTGCAGACCAGCAGGGAGACTCCACTGACAACATGACTGATGGCAATGAGATGGAGTCCCTGAGAGATCGACGTTCAAAAATTTGTTTATGAAAAAGTCCTGTGACTCGTTTAATGGAATATTCTGGGTTGTTTTCAACAGGTTTCAAACACTATTTTGACTTCTTCCTCAGTTTGTAAAAGTGGGTGAGAAAAACATTTACCATAATAGGGTGAATGTCACAAAAACAGCCAAGTAGCATCAATTATTTGACCCCAAAATCAAATAAAAATAAGCAGCTTAATTTGCATATTGAAAAAAAGCCTATTACAGTCCATTATGATTTTTTTCACTGATACGTTTGACAAATAATTTGCTTATATGAAAAATATTCTATTTAATATGTTATGTACACATCATGGGACTGTGTCGTTTTGAATGTATGCACATTTTTTATTATTAACATTATTATTATAAATTAATATTGTGATGACAATGATTTCCATTACTCCATTATAACTTTACAGTGCATACTTGCAATGAAAAGATCACAATAATAATAATAAATTATTTTACAAAAATGTAATAATTTTAAATTAAAATAAATTCATAATTTATATAAAAATATTATGTGTTATTATTAACAACACTAATAATAATAATTATTAAAAATATATTTTTTTTTGTAACACCCCCCTCAAAAAAAAAAAAAAGCATTCAATAATGAAAATCTTGTCCTAAAAAAAAAAACTTTCATTTTCTTCATGTCCTATTGCTTACTAGGCATTCATCCAGTAAATGTATTGTTAAACATGTCTTCTGATAATTTTTACAAAATGAGGAACACATCTGAACTGTCTGTGGCCATATCATACCACAGGTGTGTGCTATATCAGATTCTTGCTAAAATGACTATCTAGAGCCGATTATCTAGTGCTAACTCCACAAGGGTTAGAGTTCTTGCCCAGTTCACACGCCACACCTCCTCCAGACTGGTCGTAGTCATCTCTGGATTCATGTCCCCCTCCTCTGGCCCCACGGGAGCCACCACGGCCTGAAAGGGACAGGGGGCTGTTTAATAGGGGCAACAATTCAAAGCTGAGTTCAGGGTGAAAGAGAGGCCCACCCACAGAACAGTGCAACTGAACCAATCAGATCATCTGCCAACAGCGCTAACAGGAAGACACCAGCTGGACAGGGAGGTTTAGCCTATAGGAAAGCACTCTGTTTGTTAGAGGAGCTAGAAAGGGTTTTCTATTGAGGGATGAAAAAAATATCTAAAGATGAATCATGTACATGAACAATGACTGTGAGAAGCCCGGCGGCTTAAAGGGATAGTTCACCCAAAAAAGACATTTGCATCATCATATACTCACCCTCGAGTTGCTCCAAACCTGTACGAGTTTCTTTCTTCTGCTGAACATAACTTTTTTTTTTTTTGAAGGACGCAATGGAGACCAGAAACCGTTTTGATTACTCGCATACTTGGAACAACTTGTGTGTGAGTAAATTGCAGAATTTAACATTTTTTTGGGTGAACTATCCCTTTAAGAAATGCTTGTACGAGCAGTGAATTAAATATGTGTAGCTATATGCAATATAACCAACCCGAGACAGTTCAGAATAAGAGACAGAAGACACAAAGTGAGCTCAAGCTAATATCAAGCATTGCTTAAGTGTTGGCAGTACGACCAAAACCCTGGTTATGGCACATCACAAAGAATTTCAACAAAAACGGTTTGTATTAAGCATATGGTATAGCAATTTTTGGGGTAATTCAGTAAATTAAATGTTTTACAAATGTATTACATCATCGCATTTTCTCTAAAATAAAAGATAATAATGTCTAATAGCAGTCAACTGTGGCCGGGGCAGGTTAAAGTGGACTAAATGATTAGCATCAGAGAAAAGTCTGTCTTTTTCACCTGAAGATCAAATTTGCCTTTTTATTGAATAAAAAAATAAAATAAAACTCGAGTTGTGTAACTGAGCCTGTAACTGAATACATTCTTAATTTGCCATCTATAAAATGCAAGTAAATACTTCCAGTAATGTTAAAAAACCTCATGCCAAAAACTTTAAATGATATCTACATGACCATATATCTTGTTTTACTCATTTTTTTTTTTTTTTTTTAATAATTAAAGATTTTTCTCTAGAAAACCTGATACACACAGTGTAACAGAATCTCTACTTGGTTGACAATTATAATTTAAATACAACAGGACCGTCCATCCCTAGCATTGCTCATCTCGGAGAATGTAAAGACCACACTATTTGAAAGGAAACACACAAGCAATACATCAACAGTAAGAAAGAGAAAACGGCACTAATAGAAGTACAAGATAAAAAGATTGCGCTAATGCACGACAGTAATATTTTGAAATATTGGCGCACACACAGTACCTCTGTCGTCTTTCCGGAAGCCGAAGCCTCCGGCGCCACGTTCTTGCCTTCGGCCCTCTGCGATATCCACCCTCAAAGATCGGTCCCCTAGCAGCTGCGGAAGAACTTTATACTTAACACACAACATACCTAACAGTACACTAGCATTCAAAAGTTTGTGGTTGGTAAGATTTTTTGAACACAGCCCCTTATGCTCACCTAGGCTACATTTGATTTAATTCAAAATACAGTAAAAACAATACTAGTGGGAAATATAATTTAAAATAGCCTCTCTATTGTAATGTTTAAAAATGTGATCCTTCAGAAAACATCCAATGTGCGGACTTGGTTCTCAAGAAACATCATTAATGTCATTATTTTTGTGGAACTGTTGTTTTGATTCTTTGATGAATAGAAAGTTCTGGAAATATTGGCAACAATTTAATCTTTACTGTCACTTCTAATCAATTTAATGCATCCTTGCTGCATAAAGTATTAATAATTTCTTTTAAAAAAATCTTAAGGACCCCAAACTTTTGATCTAATGTGCAAGTTTTAAACAGCTGTCAAGCTTATTTATTAGGGCTGCACGATATTGGAAAAAAACAAAAAAAAAACCTCACATTGCGATATTTTGTTTTTCTGCGATAAAAAAAAACAAAAAAAACAATCACCAGATCTCTTGAATTGCTCTATTTGGAATAAAAATAATCAATGATTGGGGTGATTTTGTAGGCGAGTAAATCAGCATAGAAAATAAACAAATTACAAGCACAGATATACATTATAGAAATAGATACAAGTGAAATAAACGGTGCTTTATATTTTTCAGGTAAGTCTAACAGTATTCAGGTACAGAAATTGAATAATCAAATGTAAAATAACACTGCATAGTCTTCACTGTATAAATTAAATCTAACAAATCGGTGTTAAAGCTACAAAAGTGATCTTTCTCTTGGTTTTTTGTTGTTTGATTAACATTCATGGCACAGAAAGCCTTGGGAACATTCAACTGCTGTGAACCAATATACTGTTACACATCCATTTTCTTTCTAAATTGTTTGCCTTCACCTAAACCATAAGCAACTGCATTTACAAGAATACTTGGAGACATGCATTGACACAGTTGTGAACTGAATTCGGTGTTCACGTGCATATGCGTGGCTCTCACCGTGTCTACACCGGACACGACAAAATACTATAGAACCCATTATATGATGCTTAGAGGTCGACCGATATGGGTTTTTCACTGGCCGATGCCGATATTTAGAAATCAGGGCAGCCGATGGCCAATATATGATGCCGATTTTTTTGGCCGATATTTTGCCCGATTTTCTTTTTTTTCCTTCATCTCATAAAAGTGAGTTTGAGTAAATGATTATTGCAGGGTACAAGATAGTAATAGTAGTAGTCTAATTCATTGTAATAATACATGGCTCAAAACTTAAGCACCTTCTCGCGTTATAATCAGCCCAGAAGTTTCGTCTGAATTGCATGCGTTTCTACTTTCACATGCAAATGACTTGCACTTATGAATAGGATAACTTTCCAGCATCAATTCTAGTAGGGTAAAACGTAATTACGCTTTCGAAACGGTCTGTTTTGCCCTGCCATCATTAGCTGAAGCTGTGTGTGAACAAGAAGCGGCTGCAGAGTGTGAGTTGGTCCATCTCTCACGCAGCCAGAGAGATTCTCCGGCGTTCCGCAACAATGCTTAGCTGCCCGCAGATGCGCTTGCCTATAAATCGGCCTAATTTGCAGCACAATCGGCCGATGCCGATTAATTAAAAAATGCCAAAAATCGTCCGATTAATCGGTCGACCTCTAATGATGCTGTCTGACTACACACTGGATGCGACGCAACACGACAAATCCCCAACAGTCAACTGATGCCTCGTTTATGGCATACTGACACAAAGTTGAAATGATTTGTAACTGTCGCTTTGGCTCGCGTCCAGTGTAGACGCACTGTAGATGTTCCCGTGTAGACACGGTGTCTGTGTGTGAGCAAAGAAAACGATCAGTATAAATAATAATCAGTATACTAAACGTCGCACTTCCTGCGATGTGGCTATCACGGATGCGCACATCGCGATATCAATGCTGAAGCGATATATCGTGCAGCCCCATTATCTATCGTACATGTATTCTGCTTTATGATTTTTTCCCTTTTACCAGCTATATAAACAAAAAAGTGGGTCTATTCCTAATCAAAATGACAGCACATAACCCCATCCATTAAAACAAAACAAAAATACTAAAATAAAGTGTAATTAGGTGACTTACAGCGCCATCATATGTCAAAGCCTCTTTTAGAGCTTCCAAGTCGTCAAACTCTACATAACAGAAACCTGGAGAACGAAAACAAACAAAAAACAAACAATTTGATCATTTAGTAGATGCGTTGATTCACATTGATTTTCAGGGCACTAATTCAAGTTCCATCTAACAGCATGTGGTTTCAAACCCATGACCTTGGTATTGCTGGAGCCACGTTCTACCCGTTGAGCAACAGAAAGATAAACTAGCCACACATTTTGAGGTTTGATTCATGTCCACAGCACAAAGTTAGGCGAAAACCCAGTATGAATAACAAGCAAACAATATTCCTCCGTAATCACGCGGAGATCAACCCACCTTTGAACTTGTCGGTCTCTTTGTCTCGCACTAGTCGAACGCTCCTGATGCTGAGGTCTTTGAAGATGGCATCTATGTCTCCTTGCACTGTGTTGAAGGGCAGGTTGCCGACGTACGCCGTGTAGGGCGGCTCTGTGGGAAGCTCCTTCTGCTTTCGGGGTCCGCCTGGGCCACCGCCGCCGCCGCCGCCTCGGGGTCTGCAGTCCAAAAACATACAACCTGATCAGCTCTAGGGTTGTGACGGTGAGGAAATTTTCCCACCGGTTAATCAACGTGTGACAAAACCGGTATCACCGTCAATCGCGGCAAGCCTAATCAGCTCTACACACATTCTAGAAATAACAACACGCAGCTAAGTTATTGATCTAGACGTGAGACTCAAACAAAAGACGCACACTGACTGATAAAGCCCCCCATGACCACTCACTCGGCTGTCTCTCAGAGTCCTTTCAAAAATCTACAAGGTGTCGCTTCGATCAATCACAAACACTTCTGATGGTTTTGTGTCACATGACCTCACATTCACAACAACACAGAAACCTTGCTTCTGCTAGACATTTGTTTTCCAGGCCACTTTCGTCAGCAAATAGAATTTTTAATAAATAGAGGTTGACCAGTAAGAGTTTTTTTTTAATGGCACATATTTTCAATGTCATATTTACATCAGTAACAAATTAATTTATCCATTAATTGTGCAAGTCTAACCTTATTTTAGGTATGCATCATGTTTTAAGTGAAATTGACTATGTTTACATGGACATCAGTAATCGAATTATTTACCTTATTCTGAATAAGACAATATTATGATTAAGGTATTTACATGAGTGGCTTTTAGAATATTACTTTCATGTTCCCGTTTTACGTGTTATAGTACATAGCTCGATCAATGGCACGCCATTACATCCCCGCCATCCGACGTCCCCTCCAGAATGTCACGTATAAACATAGTTCATCTTCGTTATGATGCCATACACAGTTTTGGGTGTTTCGCTTTTAATTTACTGAAAGCTTCAAGTGCAGTTAATTATTTGTCATGCTGTGCAAACAGACGACAGAGCTGTTGAAGCCATGCTTATCTGTTTGCCGTGAAACGGTTGACCACTGCCGTGTTTACACGACGGTAATAGTGTGATTAAGGTGTGCACATGTCTGTCCTGTACTTCAATAATGCGACTAAAATAAGAATACTCCACATGTGTTAATTCGATTTGTTTTTACTTCAAGTATGACGTTAGTTGGATTAAGGTAATTAAAAATCTCTGTTTACATGGTAGATTCTTAATCAGAGTATCATCTTAATCGTGTTAAAATTTTAAGATTGTTGTCCATGTATACGTACTCATTGTTATATTTAATCAAATTTATTTAAAATACTAAGACACTATAGGCTGCTACTAATCAAATCAGTATCAACAATGCCCATCTTTGTATTACAGACCGAGGCGGTGCAAAAACTGCTTTTGAAGTGTTTTTAGGTGCATTATTGCTGCTTAGTGCAATTACAACTACATAATGCTAAGAGTAATGTTTCAAAAAATACTGAAACCACCAGAAGATTTCTTAATGAGTTAGTCATTGAATCATTCACTCAACCACCAATTCACTCAAAAACACAGATTCATTCAGCAGAACGGTTCAACTGCGCTTTTGTTTCAGTGCTAACGAGTGGACAGGGGGTGTACCGAGACATCACCTAAAATATTGTGTACAAACAACCATACGTTTGATCCAAGAACATTTTTCAAGTGTGATTTAGAGAAACTAACAAAGAAAAATAGTGCTGTCAAATCGCTATTAATCGCATCCAAAATAAAAGTTTGTTTACATAACCTATGTGAGTGTAGCCTACTATTTATAATGTGTGTGTGTGTGTGTGTATATATATATATATATACACATTATGTGAACAAAAACTTTTATTTTGGATGCGATTAATCGTTTGACAGCACTAAGAAAAAACCGCAAATGCCTCTTTTCCGCATGTGAAATCTATAAATCACAAATGATTTTGAAATGATTTTTGTGCACAGCTAAATGGTTTCAGATCTCCGCTTGCAAGCACTCCCAATTAATGTGTTCAGCATATAACGGAGCACCAGTCAACATCCAAATCCTTCACTTGAGAATGCTAAGGAGCAAGAATCGCTTAAGACTTCCAAATACCTGCAGTCCTTCGACTCTCTGCCATAAGAGAAATTGTGTCCACCTGCTTCGACCCTGATGTAGCACTAAACACTTTTCTTAAATCAACGACCGCTTTATAAATCTAAATGCTGACATGGATTTTAGCATAAGCATACTCTAAAAGCAAATCTGTGAGCTTCCGCTGGGATCCAGTATACTACAGAGATTCTCTCTGGTGTCAGACGGAGGCCTGAGACGAGTGTATAGCATGTTTTCAGACCTGTGCTGTCCACAGCAAATGATACATGACTGCTACTGACTGAGTACTCAGAGTTACAGCACAGAAACATTCTAGGGTTGTGACGGTGAGGAAATTCTCCCACCGGATAATCGACATGTGACAACACCGGTAATACCGGTATCACCGTGGGGGCGGGGCGTTCCCTCTTTTCCTTCGCTTTTAAATAGCTTATAAGCACCGTGCTCATTTTACTTTCACTTTTGAATTAGCGGCAGGTCAATTGCTTGAATGCAACAACGTCAAACTCACTTTAGCCTATATATAAAACTTTTATTAACAAAACAAATAAAAATACACCATGCTATAGGGCAGGCTATGCCTAATATAAAATAACAAATAACTTGCATAAAGTTTAATAGGTATACAAAACTGGAAATAAGTAAACATGTATAATATATAACCAA
>NW_015505944.1:369464-369845 GCF_001515645.1 Sinocyclocheilus grahami
GCTCGCTCTTCCTCGCCTCGTCGGTCTCGCCTCGCTCTTCTCGTCGGTCTCGCCTCGTCGGTCTCGCCTCGCTCGCCTCGTCGCCTCGTCCTCGTCGGTCTCGCCTCGCTCTTCTCGTCGGTCTCGCCTCGTCGGTCTCGCCTCGCTCTTCTCGTCGGTCTCGCCTCGTCGGTCTCGCCTCGCTCTTCTCGTCGGTCTCGCCTCGTCGGTCTCGCCTCGCTCTTCTCGTCGGTCTCGCCTCGTCGGTCTCGCCTCGCTCGCCTCGTCGGTCTCGCCTCGCTCGCCTCGTCGGTCTCGCCTCGCTCGCCTCGTCGGTCTCGCCTCGCTCGCCTCGTCGGTCTCGCCTCGCTCGCCTCGTCGGTCTAATATAGTGCTATATTA
>NW_015505944.1:370149-370841 GCF_001515645.1 Sinocyclocheilus grahami
TCTCGCCTCGCTCTTCTCGTCTGTCTCGCCTCGCTCTTCTCGTCTGTCAGCTCGACTCTCTCCTCACTGGAGAAATTAAATCTGATCTGTGACGCGACGTTCGGCACAATGCATTGAGCAGCCGCGTTCAGTTTTTAATTCTAGTGTCTGTTCTTTTACTGAACTAAATTATTTTTATTACTATAAAAAATCTAAACGACGGTGGGGGTCGGTGACGCGGTGGGCAAGTGATGTAACCGGTGTTGCGGCTTAATAACGGTATCACCGTCAATCGCGGCAAGCCTAAAACATTCATCATCAACCACCGCAAAAACCCCCTGCGACATCAAAACCTTAAAATACTGCGGCGCTAGGGACCCGATGGAAATACCATGGTACCCTCATACATAAATTATATTTATGTTATACCATTAGGGATGTAACGATTAACCGCGAGCCGGTTGAAAATCAATTAAAATATGTGACGATTCAAATCGGTTGAGATGCTAAACAAATCACGATTCATTTAGGGGCAGGAGTTTATATGAATGCATGTCTGAGGGGAACTTACTGTCTTCAGAACAGTTTAGATTGTAGTTTTTCTTTTCATCTTGTCTCTGTATAATGCATATTAAAGTTCATAAGTGCAGCGCTGTTTTGCTTGCAGCGGAAACCAAGGAAACGCTTTAAGTGCCACCTGCTGGCAGAGAGTG
>NW_015505944.1:371224-375149 GCF_001515645.1 Sinocyclocheilus grahami
AAATTATACAATCTAATTTAGATTAAAAACTGCTCATGTTGCATGTATGGTTTGGTTGCCTCTAATTTTAAATGTTAAGAGCACAGACCAAGCCTTATTTTGTTTATAAGAAGAGATTTATTTGATTTGTGTTACTTATATATTTGATTTGGGGCTTGGTTTAAAATTTCAATGTAGTTTTGTTATTTACATTATATTTAAATCTAGTTATTTAGCAGATGCTTTTATCCGAAGTGACTTACAAATGAGGACAATAGAAGCAATCAAAACTAACAAAAGAGCAATAATATGCAAGTGCTATATTAGTATATTATTATAGTGTTATATTTCAATTTCACAGAGAAATGTGCAGCATTTTGTCCAAGCAATAATAAAAGGACACATTTAATGTATAATTGGTCTTAAATCTCATTTGGTTAAAAAAATAATAATAATCGTGAATCTAATCGTTACATCGCTAAACACCATTAACCTGCCAATATCTGGCCGTTTTAAACTTACATACATCATCTAATCATTGTAAAACTGGTCAACCTGCCCAATACCGCTGCCAAACCTCGATAGCCTTATCAATCAATAAATGCACAACACACATTTAATCGCGAGTAGAAATCTTACGTAACATCATAAATGTCTTAACTGTCACTTTTGATCAGTTTAATATATCCTCGCTGAATGGAAGTGCTACTTAAAAACATAGCACAGATCTCAATCTTCTGAATGGTTGCACATCACCGTTTTCACTCAAATATTAAGCAGCAAATAAGCCCTTGTAATAATATACACGACGAGCGATCAAAAGTTTGGGGGTTTTTGTGGAAACTACTTACAGAAATGAATACTTCTATTCAGCAAGGATGCATTAAAATGACCAAAAGTGACTGCAAAGACATTTATAATATTACAAAAGCTTTCCTTTTGAGCTAAATGCTGTTCTTTTGAACATTCAGACACCTGAAAAATAAGATCAACTTATGAAATCAGCATATTACAATGATTTCTGAAGACTGGAGTAATGATGCTGAAAATTCAGATTTGATCACAAGAATAAATTACATTCTAAAATACATCAAAACAGAAAACTGCAATAACATGTCACACTTTTTTTCACTGCATTTCTGTTCAAATGAATGCAACATTAGTTCTTTCAAAAACAAACTCATTCCAAACGTTTGTGGGGGTTTTCTCTCATTAGCAATAATGCAGCATGGCCAGGGAAGCCTGAAGCACAACACAGAACTCATCTGACCAGGTTTCCATACACCAAACCAGCACGCACTTTCTGTTTCTATATGCAATAGCTGATAAGTGCCACGCGCAGGTATGCATATAAAGCATGCGCATGCCATCAGGTCGATCTGATGGACGGAAACACAATAAATCTTACTTCTCATATGAACCTGTGCTGTTGACCCGAGAGCAGAGGCTCAACATTCATTTCCATGCGCACTGCATTTCATCGACACCCCGAGGTACTTCTAATAATAACGTTACAGCCGTGCACGTCCAGAAAGATGGTGTTTTAGTGGAAATGAGAACAATTCCACTCATGGGCAGCAATGCAGTGGGTTTCAAAACAGCAGAGTAATATAGATGGCAGTCAAACCCGTGAGCGAGGCCCAGAGCTAAAACACGCCGTCGCACTGATCACTCCAACCGATTATGACACCAATAACTATATCCAATAGCGATAAACGAGCAGCTATGTTTCACATAACGTCTGCCGCGAGACATGAAGCCCATGTGGGCTGAGTTTCGTGGCCGGCCTCCATTCATCACAGCGGGAGCTGCTGCGTGGCCTACCCCCGCTCGGTGTCCCGCAAACCCGCGCCTCCCCGCTCCTCTCACGCGGCCTTCCTTACCCTCTCCCCCCGCCGAAGCTCCCGTAAGCCCGGTCCCGGTCCTCGTAGTTATCGTAATCCGCCATTGACGAAGATGCTGTCCAGAGAAAGCAGCAGTCTGTCGCTGAAGGACCCCACAATATACGGCTGCGAGCTTTAGCTGCCCTCTGCGTGCCTGAGACGTCGCCAGTTGGAGGTTTATAAAATACATCCGAGAAGGGAAAGAGTAAATAGGTTTAAAATGTCAAAGTATGACGGACGTATATTTACATTGGAGTCTGTATGCAAAAACACATTTTTGATGTGAGTAATGGACGATTTTTTCAACCGGGCAAAGGCGAGGAGACTCGAGATGCGATTGAACGAGTTAGTAACCATAGGCATATAAATGCAGTATTTTATATGTCTATGTTAGTAACTGCTAACTCTTTTTGGAGGAACGCATCGGTTTTCACCAAAAAGATTCATTCACTGAGCCGTTCTGTTCTTGCGCCGTATATACGCGATAGGCGAGTGAATCTGTGAGTAGCCAGCGAATCGATCCGATTAATCGGTGTTCGACTGGATCCAGGAACGATAGTGACATAATTACTTATATTTCGCAAATCTTAGTTGCGCGTGTTTTGCTTTGAGGATGTTACCATAGCCGTTAGATTGGCTGATTGAGTGATCGATTATTTATTTAAAGCCACCTTGTAGCCTTAAAGGGATAGTTCACCCAAAAATGAAAATGCGGTCATCATTTACTCACCCGCATGTCGCTCCAGACCTGTACCAGTTGCTTTCTTATGTTGAACACAAAAGAAGATATTTTGAAGATTGCTGGTAATCAAACATTTGGTGGTTGCCGTTGACTTGATGTGATGAACTCCGTTACTTGTGTTTGTTTGCAGACATGATAACAGACGTTTATACTTGTGCTACAACTGTTTGGCCTGCGCTACAAAACTTTCAACCTCTGTAGCACCAGTGCTATGTGCAAAAAAAAAAGTTAACGTACAGCCCTGAAATGTAATCACTATTTGGCATTTCATTGCCAATCAAATCAAATCAAATAATAAAATAAAAAACGTGTCCTGTAGTGTGACCTATGAGTTTTTTTATTTAGTTAGTTTTTTACAGATATTCCATATATTTCACAATTCATATAAACCAATTAAGTGCAATACTTATATGAGGATTAGAAACAATGCTGAAATAGTTTTAAGAATAAGCATGGCATGCCACACTGTAGGACATTGGTATTGTAAATAATAAAAAAAAAAAAAAAAGACTAATTATGTTTCAATAGACCACATTTGCTGGAAATACATCAGCAGCAGCAAGATGTGGGAAGGGAAAGGATCTTTGAAGGGACCCGCTGTGAAGACAGCCTTCCAGTCGCTGTGAAATTCACAGCTAAGACGGAGAACGAGCCGTACATCGGCCTTGTAAGTAGACTGTGATGATCATCTCCTCTCATCGCAGTTTATAACATCTTAGATTAATACAAATGACAGAGTCCAAGTGTTTCAATAGAAACAGTCAGACAGAGAAACCACTTCCATCTAATCATCACTTTTTTCTAGCCTGACCATCCCAGACCAGGTCCTCTTGAGGTGGCTCTGACAGTCATGGACAACCAAGGCCCCCGCTGTGGCCACATCATAAAGGTGCTGGACTGGCACCTTTACATCATGGTCCTAGAGCGCCCCTCGCCCTGCGTGGACATGCATTATATTTGGGAGCATCCCGGCGGCCTCTTCAGAGAGGATTTGGCGCTCTATTTCATGTGGCAGGTGATCGCCACTGCTGCCGTGTGCTGTTCCCGGGAGGTCTTCCATCGGGACATCAAGATGCCCAACCTGGTCAGCACGGAGACCCTGGAGGTCAACTTGATCGATTTCGGCTGTGGAGACCTCTTGAAAAGCTCATCCTACATCACTTACAGTGGTGGAAAGAGTACTGAAAAAATATACTCAAGTAAAAGTACCATTACCTTCCAAAAAATGTAGTGCGAGTAGAGTAAAAGTACTTGTCCAAAAAACGACTTGAGTAAGAGTAAAAGAGTAGCCTATTTAAAAGTACTCATGAGTATTGAGTAG
>NW_015505944.1:382671-401115 GCF_001515645.1 Sinocyclocheilus grahami
TGTTGCACATAAAATATTAATGTTTAGAACAGTGCAAATACAAACACCATGAGAAACTCATAGTTCAGCATCACACACCATGATATGGGTTCAAATGAGAGCCCATTTCTCTCCAAAACGGTGCCAGTTTTAGTGTTTTGCAATAAATAAATAAAAATAACTAAACTTGATAATTTATGTTACAATTTTAACATAAATGCACATTGTTCTAGAAGGATGGCATCATGCCATACCTTTTACACATTTACTCGAATTGTTATGCTGATAATACAATTTGTAAGGAAAAATGCATTAAATAGCGAGGTATTTCTGGGGAAACTTTTTCAAAGGAAAACACACACACACACACACACACACATGTCTCTTTGCTGAGCCGCGGCGGTCTCGGTGAATCAGCAGCATCCACAACTGAACAGAACAAAAAGTGTTGAACTTGAAAATTGTTTATGTGCGAGTGCACTTGCTAACTGAAGGCGGATTGTATAAAATGGATTTTTTTAAAAACAAGCTGCAGTTTTATTACATCACGCGCTGGCACAGATGCAGTATATTAACGCCACGGGTCATCAATAAGGTGCAGATTTGGTCCATGATAAACAGTTGGTGGTTAAAGTTTTCTATGCACAATTTGATTTGACAAAAGT
Organism: Sinocyclocheilus grahami; assembly: GCF_001515645.1. Taxonomy (NCBI): domain Eukaryota; kingdom Metazoa; phylum Chordata; class Actinopteri; order Cypriniformes; family Cyprinidae; genus Sinocyclocheilus; species Sinocyclocheilus grahami. Next base: position 383,316 of record NW_015505944.1, read on the forward strand.
CACGAGACCTATTACTCTCTATCCAGTCACGTTGATGGATAAAAATAAAATTCAAATAAGCATGTAACGACCACAAACGGAGGAAAACAGCAGAGTAAAAGTACCGATACATCACTTAAAATGTACTCAAGTACAAGTAAAAGTACACAATTTTTAAACTACTCAAAAAAGTACAATTACTGATAAAAACTACTTAATTACTGTAACGTGAGTATTTGTAAATCGTTACTTCACACCCCTGGGTATGTGTTATCTATAAACAAGTAGTTACACCATGTGTTAATCAGGCGGGACACAGCAAAATATTAACAATGCACTAATAACATTCTCAGAAAGCCAATGATAGTTTTATTTTTGTTGACTAAAATTAAATGCCATTACAGTTAGAGTAAAGTGAGAAAAGTGGTAAAGCAAACTTACACATGTGGCAAACTCTTTACTTCAGGGACAGCAAGGTACTGTCCTCCTGAATACTCTGAGAAGGGCGAGTACTATGCGAACGACGTGGTCGCTTTTCCCAGACAGCAGCGACATCGGATGGATGGATCGGACACTTGCAATTCTTAATCACACAAAACAGAAAAAAACAGTGGCTTTATAATGGATAATGCAGGAGTCTCTCCCAGTTTTACAGCTGAGAGAGCAAGTGTAAAGTTGAAGAACACTGATTACGTTCAGTAGACAGCGCGCGCATGCTGAACGTAAACAACGCTGATTACGTTGATTACGTTCTGGGGTACTCTCCAAAATGGCTCCTGACGGTAACTCTGGGAGACGAATTTTCATTTTTGGGTGAACTAACCCTTTAAAGGTACACTTCGCTCCATCTTTTTGCACAGAATGCTGCCTTTTCATTCGAGGTTGCCTGAAGAGTGACCCAGAGTGGAGGATTCAGGAGGAGACGCACTTCCATGACTGGTTCAAGGTAAGCTAAAATGATTTTGAAGATATCATGTTTCTTTTTTGCCTTTTTGTTGGTTTGATTATCTGAATATGGACATGAGCTTCTTTACACAACCTTTCATTAACTGCTGCAACTCTCATTCAGTCAAACCTTATATACTACACAGATGACAAGTTGTATTTTTAAACCTTATGAGGTACGTTTGTCTAATTTGTATAATTTCTAATTGTGTTGTAGGTCCCCCTGTATGTGATGGAGGAGAGGGTCAGCTTTGTATCTGGTTGGCTGACAAGGGTCCATCTCTCCAGCCTTAGCGTCTTGCGGGGCTGGTTGACTTTGGTTGCGACTGGCTTCTTGGCTTGAGGCGGTAGATTTAGCGTCTTGCGGGGTTGGTTGGCTTTGGTTGCGACTGGCTCCTTGGATTGAGGCGGTAGATTTAGCGTCTTGCAGAACTTCTTGCCTAGGGATGTTAGCTAAGTATTGCATCATCCAATCATATTTTTAATAATGGAGTCACCCTGAGCTCCCTGTCAAGCCCCTCTCACTGCCGCTCCAGAAGTTCCTGCCACTGGCGTCTGGATCCCAGAGATCCGTGTCACGGATACATGAGAGCACTCAGTCATGGCACACAGACCCCCCTTTCTCAGCATGCTTTGGGTTCAGAGATCTTGTCAGGGCCGCACCAGAAATGCCTGTTAAGGCTGCCATAAAGGTTCCTGTCACTGCTCAAGAACCTGCTGAGGCTCCAGAGAGGGTCCTGACTTGAAAGTCCCAGAATGCCCATTTCACAGCTCTGCTGGTACCAGAGGTCCCTCAAACTGCCGCTTCCTGCCACAGGCAAACGGGAAGACGAACTATGTACTAAGTAAGACATCCTAATATTCATGCATATGAGTTACATGAAACCTCCACTGGATGGAGACAGAGTCTGATCTTCTAAACCTTCGGCACACAAGGCTAAACCATACAGACGTGTGCTTCAGTTAACATGAGATGGGTGGAGCAAAACTGCTTTCCCTCCCACATCATGACCTTCTCCACCCATAACCTCCATTTACATTGACAGTCAGAGAGTTACAGCATAATTCTGCTCCACAGAGAGGGAGGGAGAATCACCTGACTTTAAAGGGCACACTTATATGTGGAGATGTGGGAGGATGTGATTGTTGTTTTCTTTCATGCTAGCTGCCACAGATGATTCTCGCCCAGAGTTCAGTAAAGTGTTGCGTCCTCCACAGTGATAACTGATAGCAGAACGGCCCGAACACTCTCGTGAGCTCACAGCATTTCATTACTATGCACAAGAGATGTATGATTGATTTATGTGGAAACAGGGCACTTTATAGCACTGAAAGCCTCTCACAGTGTTTGGGTTTTGGAGATTGATGAAGGGACAAGCTCATAGCAGCGAGCGGAGAATACTGAAGAGAGTCGTGTCTCAAGACGCAGATGTGCAGAAATGGCTCAGGCTTGTTTTGAATGGTGACTCCTGAAATGTTTAGAAAACTGGAGGTGAAATCTATCTATCTATCTATCTATCTATCTATCTATCTATCTATCTATCTGTCTATCTGTCTATCTATCTATCTATATCTGTCTGTCTGCTGAAAATTTACAGCTGTATTCTTTGCATTCTATACTTTCTTTAAATTTGAAGTTGCTACCTCAATTCAAAAGGGACAGATTTGGAAATAAAGGCATTATGTTCAGTTGAATTCAGAATGCTTAACAACCCTGCTATATCACACACAGTGGACACAGAGAACTGAATTTATGTGATCTTAAAAGCACTTTTCTCTGAAGGCCTGTGCTCAATTAAAAATGGAACTGGATGAGTTTGTCTGGATAGGAAAAGCATGCAGCGAACAAGGGTCCAGGATACATGTTAAATGCTGGGAATACTGTGAAAGTATCCCAGGATGCACCTCTTCAGAAAAACCTTGATTGAATGTGCAGAGTTTTAATCTACATAACATATATTTATGACCTACCTCAAGTCATTTTAATTAAGGTCTGTTTTCATAGAAGTGCTTGGAAGTGCTGTATACCATTAACGTTGCAGCAGCCCATAATCATATTTAAGGTTATTCTGGATGATAGGACTGCACTTCTGTCCTTGAAGTTGGATGATTATTCCTTTTGGGCTGGAATCGATTCAGTCAGTGTAGAATGCATGTACTTGATGTATAGGTGCTTCTGTTCTGTGATGTCTGTCCTGTTCTGAATGTCAGGACACCAAAATGATAATCACAACTAGATTTGAATACTTTCTGAGGAAAACGTGAGCGGTGGTTTTAGTATTTTATACTGTATTAAACAATTACTGTAATGTTCTTCATTTAAATGATGAAAAATATTGATTGATTTTGCATGTTTTGGTATTTTCTCATGCATTGTATTGGAGGTTGTCCTGGTGTAGCTATTTAAAATCAAGTTTGGTTTTAAAGGGTTAGTTCACCCAAAAATGAATATTAGGCTGTGTTTTACCCCTGATGCATCCTAGGTGTATATGACTTTCTTCTTGCAGACGAATCCATTCGGAGTTATATAAAAAATTGTCTTTGATCTTTCAAGCTGTATCATTGCAGTCAGCGGGTATTGCATGCTTCAGTCCAAAAGAAGTTAAATAAAAAGCGCCCATCCATAAAAAAAAGCATCTCACACGGCTCCGGGGGGTGAACAAAGGCCTCCTGTAGCGAATCGATGCGTTTTTGTAAGAAAAATAACCATATTCAAAACGTAATAATCACTTTAATCTAGCTTGCGCCAACAGTTGCACACGGAAGCAGTTCCGGGAGCATCATGTATGAGGTCAGCGTTGCGCATGCGCCGGTGAGTCTCGTGAAAACCAACGTTTGTTTACAGGAGCAAAGGAAGCAAAGTTTCCTTACTTTAGCAAAGGAAAACCAGTCTCCTCTTGGCTTATATCGAAATCCTCTGACATTCTTCTTTACAAATCCTCGTTTTGTACTTCTAATTAGTGACCGTTGTTTTGTTTTCATCTCTCCCCTGCGCTTACGCGTGCGTCACTTCTGAGCGGCACATGCGCAAAGCTGAACTCGTACGTCATTCCCCCTGAACTGCTTCCGTTTACAACAGTGAGCACAAGCTAGATTCAAGTGATTATTACATTCTGAATATGGATATTTTTCTTATAAAATGCATCAATTCGCTACAGGAGGCCTTTGTTCACCCCCCGAAGCCGTGTGAGACACTTTTTTTATGGATGGGCGCTCTTTATTTAACTTCTTTTGGACTGAAGCACTGCAACACCTGCTGACTGCAATGATAGAGCTTGGAATAGCCAGGACAATTTTTTATCTAACTCCGACTGGATTCGTCTGAAAGAAAAAAGTCATATACACCTAGGATACCTCTGGGGTGAGTAAAACACAGCCTAATTTTCATTTTTGGGTGAACTAACCCATTAAGACTTTTAATATGTTGTATTTTTATATAGTCTTATAAAATCTTTTAAAAATGAAGAGGTTTGTCAACCGTGCCCACCCCAAATTTTCTACAATATTCTGGTCTCTAGATATGACTTGGGTACCCCGTTCCATTTACAGTAAGTTTGAGATTTAAGTTTGCTATTTTACTGTACACTGGGGGAAAATTGCAAGGTTGGTCTCTTAAAAATGAATAACGCCGATTTTGTCAATAATCTGGTACATCAAAGGTTGACATTCTATTATTCTGAAATTATTCATTTGGTCACTCCAACGATTATCAGAGGTGTTGGATTCTGAAAGATTAATTGACAGAAGATACTGAGCAGGTGGAGCGATAATGGAGGTCACTTTGCACATTTATCGAGCACTACTCAAATGATGTAGTAATTGATCTCTACGGGGATTGGGCAGGTCTTTGGAATAGATTAGCAGCCGATTAAAATGCTCTGTCTTTAGTAGTACACGAGGGACGGTCGTGTATGACAATGTGTGGATTTCATTAACAAACTTTAACTTGAAGGTTAACACCTCGTTCTGTATCTCAGCATATGGCCAGAGATGTAAGGCTCCTGAGGGCCAACACATTTATTTCTCATTACAGAAGGTTAAACATTTTACTAGACAACTGAAATCTAACAAAATCATGTGCAGGTCCAAGTTTGAATTTAGGACTTTTAAAATGTTATTAATTTATTTTTTTAAATATTATATTTTTGCATTGTGACATATTTTATCAACAATTAAGTGCAAATTACTGTAATGCATTCGGGCATTCATTAATGTAATGTAAAAAGAATGTCAAGAACAGTAAGTAAGTAAAAAAAATACTGTTCTTGACATTCTTTTTACATTACATTAATTAATTATCATACAAATCGTCATGATGATTCACAGTGCAAAAGGGTAAAATAAATAAATAATCAATCTAACATAAGAATAATGTTTTTTGAGTATTTTTAATATTTTTGCTTATTTCTTCTGATTTTGGGGGGAATAAAAAGACTTATGAGATTTATCCACATAAAGAAAGCAAAAAATACAAATATATGTCAAAAGAAAATTCACAGTCTGTACTTTACATATTTATAGAGATGATAATGAGCAAACACGTTTTACAGTAGCAATTTGTAAATGGTTCCTCAACCGCATTAACATTTAAAAAGTCACACTGTGGTCAATTAAATGCTTCAATATGCCAGGATATGTACAGGAATTTTGAGGTAATACATTTAATTAGCTTTTTATTTAAATAGCTCAGTTATTCTGGAAATTGATTGGCTATTGCAGCTGTCAGTTTATACTGTCTGATGCTAATTATGCAAAACTTGATCAATCAGAAACAAGCATTCCAGACACGTGTCAAATAATGTTAAAGGTGATTATGTAAAATCCACCGAACTGTTGGCAAACTGCTTTTCCAAACAATCCCTCCATCTGCTATTAATTGAAAATCAAATCCATAGTCCCGCCCCGAGCTCACGCCATTGGACAGGATGCTTAAATAAACAGAGCAATGTTTTGACTGCAGTCCAAAGAGTCTTTACATTGTTTGTCATGTTCCACTTATAATGCCTCCTATGAATTTATCTGGCCATGTCTGTTTTTTCTCTCTCCAAATTTCAGATCTAAAGAAGAACAAGTGTGACAGGCTGTTGATGTTTATGACTACATTAACATCAACAGCTCAAATTCAGTTTTTACCCAGCAGATTTCTCACTGGAATGCAATAAATCTCAGTTTGAGTGCTGCAGGTATGGATCATCTTCATCTTGGAAGTCAGAGTGAAGGTGAGGGTATTGATACTCTTGTTCGTAACTTGACATCAATTATTTTAAGGGGTCATATGATGCTGCTAAAAAGAACATTATTTTGTGTATTTGGTGTAATGAAATGTGTTTATGCTGTTTAAGGTAAAAAAAAACATTATTTTCCACATATTGTACATTATTGTTTCTCCTCTATGCCCCGCCTTTCTGAAAAAGCAAAGATTTTTACAAAGCTCATCGGTCTGAAATGCGAGGTGTGCTCTGATTGGCCAGCTATCCAGTCCATTGTGATTGACTGAATACCTCAAGCGTGTGACGGAAATGTTACACCCCTTACCATACTGTGATTCTGTGTCCCGGCACGACGAGACAAAACCAATAAAACCCATTATAAACGAGGCATTCGTTGAATCCAGTGGGGAACTAATTACAGATTATAATGACTTGTACGGTCTTTTTACGCGTTGCATTGCATCGCACCGCGTAAACATAAAACCATGTCTGCATTTGTGATCGGAGAAATGACAAACAACAAGCGCTACTCTACACTGCCCAAACTCACGTTTGAATCATCAGTGGCAAATTCTTTAAATATAAAAAAACGTACTTACAGTCTGTGAGTCAGAACAGCCGGCATTGTAGTCTACTCTCCCAGGATCAGGAAACAGTCCTCCATAAAATGCACTGCACACATCTGAATATTTGGGTTGAACTGTTCTGGAACAGTGTTGTAAATACAACTTAACCACTGATTTCTAGTCGTGTCCTCTTTTGGAAGACCAAACAAAGTAGTTTCGCTTTCACAATGAGACACACAGTGCCTTCACGACATGGCGGCGGCGGCAGCAATACTACAGCGAGAATAAAAGTTACGTCTTCTTTCTTTGCGTGAACATTTGGACAGCGTTATGCAAATCTTCCCACATCGTGACGTAGATATGTGGGGGCGTGTTAGAACGAGACATTTTAGGTAGGCGTGGTTGACTCTTAACTTTTATAAAGAATATCTCTTTGGATTTGAGACTTTAGTCTTTGCAACTTTACAGATCTTCTTTATGCACCAAGAGCTTGTAACACTTCAAAGAGAAAGGAACAATTGAAATCGCATCATATGACCCCTTTAATTGGTCAGACGGACCTGAGCACTGTAATTTTATTTGACACTCTTCTGCTCTTTTTCAAACCCCATCCTAAAGAGTCAATGTATTGCAAGCAACACAGCTGAACAATGTTATCTGGAAAACACTTCCAGATGTTCTGACAATTTAGCATCTTAATTATTTTTGCTTCGTATTGCAATTTCCATTGTGACAATTACTCAAGAATCAGTCTAATCCTTTTGGAAACCAGTCAAAAATGATGTCAGTTGCCAACAAAGAGCCAAGAAAGATACCTACACTCTTAAAAATAAAGGCGCTTCAAAAGGTTCTTCAAGCGATGCCATAGAAGAACCCTTTTTGGTTCCACAAAGAACCATTCAGTCAAAGGTTCTTTAAAGAACCATCTCTTTCTTAGCTTTTTATAATCTGAAGAACCTTCTTTCGCCACAAAGAAGCTTTTGTGAAACAGGAAGGTTCTTCAGATGTTAAAGGTTCTTTATGGAACCATTTAGACAAAAAGGTTCTTCTATGGCATCGTGAAGCACCTTTATTTTTAAGAGTGTAATGGCTGAATCAAACCGCTCAGTGCTGTTGCTTTGAGGATCTGATTTATAACAAGCGACTGGAAATCAGGGTTGGACAAACTTCAGAACTGATAAATTGGCTTCCTTGCCACTGAATTGGAATTCAAATCGATTTGGACGAAAAAGCAGGTTGAAAACAAATGGCCCAGTGTTCCATGTTAACATGAAGGAATTTTCTATATTAATTTTTCACAGACGTTTTACCAGTATTTTGAATTACACGTTGCATTGTGTTGTGTTTTAGAGCTGAAGGAAGTAAGGAAGGGAGAACATTTACTGAACAGCAACTCCAACACAGTCACATAAGAAATGAATTTCCTTAGTCCAACTCAAAGATAGCAATTATGCTTCTTCAGTCCCTCATATGTAAAATGCAATTTTCTCAACAAATATTTTCTGTTAAACTGAATTTAATATCTGAACAATTAACACAGCAAAACAGACTTTAATTTGGCCATACAGCATCACACAATATGCACCACATTATTTTCAGATATCTTCATAAAAAAAGGTTGATATCATTATCAATATTGAGTTATAAACATACAAGCGTATATCACCTTTTATGTGGTAAGTTTCCATCAAATAGCCTATTATTCACAAAAGAATTAATGAAATAGCACAAATATAAAATGTTATGATCAATATTTTAATCTAAATTGTTAAACTGATAATACACTTTTTTTTTTTTTTTAATCCGTAGACCTGTAGGCTATACATTACCCTGTTAAATTAAAAAACTGCAACATTTTCAGATTTGTGCACCTTATTATTATTATTTTTATTTTTATGTGGAGTCACTGATTATCTAATGTTGTGTGAATTATTTCACCGCATGTCTATGAGCCTAAAATACTGAGAAAATGTAGTTATCATTAAAAATTGCATTTACAGAAGTCATTCCATTCGTAATTGGAATTGAAAAGGCATTCTCAGGTCAGCTATGAACGGCGCGCATGTAGCCCAGCTGGAGATGGCAGTCCAGTTCAATCACGCGCTGCTTGTGTTTTTGTGTGCTTAATCATGTGGTTAGAGGGCGTTCCCGTTAGAGCACAAACACGGTTGGAAGTCTGTTTAGCTAATGGGAACCGTTCTCAGGTCAAATCCGCGACAATGAACTGACATCAAGCACATTCACTATTAAAAGCATTCAGCGTTACACAGAGTGTCATTGCAATCAGTTTCAGACCGGTACTGCCAGTGTTAACCACTTCATTCTAGATTTGCATTGCCAATACATCATATAAAGTCTCGTTTAAAATGACTCCATATAGTCGATATTTAGTGGCACCGATTGCGCCCCCAAAAAGATTCGTTTTAAAGCAATTGTTGATTCATTCATCGCGTAAACCATTCCCATCACTGTAACCCTTAAGATATGGTTAACTCTTTATCCTCATTCCTAATGATACAAAGTTGTCGCATGCCATTCCCTTACGCGTAAAGTTATGATAAATGCGGGTGAATACGCGCTCAAATAACAGGGAGGGGGTGTTTGTTGTGGCACGTACCCTTGTTTAACCCCCATTCATTTGAATAACAAACCACTTCTAGCCATCTAAACACACTGTACTGTATGTCTGAATGAGGCTGCTGGAGCGTTTGCGTTATCCAAGGCGATACGTCATTGCGAGCTGCAGCGATTGGCTGGATTCAGCTCCTTTTTCTCCACAATTCGCATCCACGACCGGTGTCTCGTCGCTCTGGCCGGACAGGGCATATGGTAAGGGGCGTAATATTTCCGTTACACACTTGAGGTATTCGGCCAATCACAACGCACTGGATAGTTGGCCAATCAGAGCACACCTCGCTTTTCAGACCGATGAGCTTTGTAAAAATCAACGTATTTCAGAAAGGCGGGACATAGAGGAGAAACAATAATGTACAGTATGTGGAAAATAATGTGTTTTTTTACCTTAAACTGCATAAACACATTTCATTACACCAAATACACAAAATACTGTTCTTTTTAGCAGCATCATATGACCCCTTTAAAAGTAATATAGCATTACTCTGTAAGAAGTAACTAATTGTGTTACTTAGTTACTTTTTTATGGAAAGTAATGCATTACATTACTATTGTGTTACTTTTTGTCATCTGGACTGTGCTTGCTTATATATTTCTAATAACAAAAGCCCAAAAGTTATATTTTTGGCAGCTGTAAAGGCCCTTTCACTCCAAAAGTGAAATGAATAAGCCTCAGGCTGAAGGAAATGCCTCTGCACCTCACTGCCAATTTCTCTCAACACAGAGACAGAAGAGTTGTCAGTGAATAAATGGAAAACCAAAGTAATTTATATATAAATATATATAAAGTAATTTATATATAAATATATATAAAGTAATTTATATCATTATAAATATTTTATTGTAAATGTTAAAAGAATGCGTTACTTTACTAGCTACCCGAAAAAAGTAATCTAATTACGTAACTTGTGCTTTTCTGCTTAATAATTTTGTGAAAACAATACCATTTATTTTTCAGGGGCCAAAAATTAGTAGAAAATTCAAAATAAATGCATATATTTTTATTTTTATTTTACTTTTCTACTTTGTACTATTTTCTATTTTTTACTTTTCTTACTTTTGATCAATTCAATGCATTCTTGCTGAATAAAAGTAAATTGCCTTAAAATAAATAAATAAATAAATAAACGTTTTGTACATTCTATTAAAAAAATAAATGTATTTCAGGGATAAACGCTGTAAATTGTGACCTATTACACATTAACGCATAGCATTTGAGTTGATTAGAACAGTTCTGCCTCATATACTTGCACCAATCATTGCATGCGGAAGTGAAATGGAGAAAACTTCCAGGCTGACAAAAGAAACAAAATGATGCCCCGAGTTTATCCAAATATTTGAAATTATTGACAAATGTGTGTCGCAAACAGAGACACCATATATGACCACAGGATGAACGATTAACATGAAAAATGTTGAAATCAATGATCCCTGAAGCGATGATATAACCACAGCTAGCGTGATATGATGAAACCATCCCTTAGCGCTGACAGTCGTGACTGATGTTACTTGATATGCTTCTCTCCCAAACCCATTTGGTCTTGCTAGAGGGAAACTAAATGAGAGAAGGCATAATTACCCAGCAAGACAAGGCAGCATGTCTCCTGACTACTGTGGCAATCTGTCAGTGTCAAAAGTATTGGTGTTTTCCTCTCTCTCTGTTGCTCTGGGAATAGTTTGTGAAGTGAGCTCAGTTCAGAGAGGCCTGTATATGTCTGGCTGTGCATTAGAGCTAATTAGGCAACCCATGCATTTACTTTTAGCATTTAATAACCCAAACGCTAAATAGTTGCGGCTCACCATCTTCTGTAACCTTGCCTTTTCTCTTCAACACTGACATGAAACAAAAGCGCTTAGTGCTGAGATGCTGAGTGTCCTTCCGCAGAGATGAGCGTCGGATCTGCTTCCTCGAGCGCCTCACATTGATCCTGCTGGAGCTAAATTTAGATCTCTTTGATTTATGGTACAGCGGGTTATTGCTTTTCGCTGTATACAGATTTAAAGGTTTCACATCAGTTTCTTATCACTGCTTTTACATGCAGGGAAGACCTGGACTGGCTGTCAAGAGGAAGTTGACACAAAACAAGGAACAAAGACATAATGACGTGCTTTCTCTAGCAGTGGCTTTGTACGTTGGTTAAATTAGGAAATTTCTATATAAATATATATAAAGTAATTTATATATAAATATATATAAAGTAATTTATATCATTATAAATATTTTATTGTAAATGTTAAAAGAATGCGTTACTTTACTAGCTACCCGAAAAAAGTAATCTAATTACGTAACTTGTGCTTTTCTGCTTAATAATTTTGTGAAAACAATACCATTTATTTTTCAGGGGCCAAAAATTAGTAGAAAATTCAAAATAAATGCATATATTTTTATTTTTATTTTACTTTTCTACTTTGTACTATTTTCTATTTTTTACTTTTCTTACTTTTGATCAATTCAATGCATTCTTGCTGAATAAAAGTAAATTGCCTTAAAATAAATAAATAAATAAATAAACGTTTTGTACATTCTATTAAAAAAATAAATGTATTTCAGGGATAAACGCTGTAAATTGTGACCTATTACACATTAACGCATAGCATTTGAGTTGATTAGAACAGTTCTGCCTCATATACTTGCACCAATCATTGCATGCGGAAGTGAAATGGAGAAAACTTCCAGGCTGACAAAAGAAACAAAATGATGCCCCGAGTTTATCCAAATATTTGAAATTATTGACAAATGTGTGTCGCAAACAGAGACACCATATATGACCACAGGATGAACGATTAACATGAAAAATGTTGAAATCAATGATCCCTGAAGCGATGATATAACCACAGCTAGCGTGATATGATGAAACCATCCCTTAGCGCTGACAGTCGTGACTGATGTTACTTGATATGCTTCTCTCCCAAACCCATTTGGTCTTGCTAGAGGGAAACTAAATGAGAGAAGGCATAATTACCCAGCAAGACAAGGCAGCATGTCTCCTGACTACTGTGGCAATCTGTCAGTGTCAACAGTATTGGTGTTTTCCTCTCTCTCTGTTGCTCTGGGAATAGTTTGTGAAGTGAGCTCAGTTCAGAGAGGCCTGTATATGTCTGGCTGTGCATTAGAGCTAATTAGGCAACCCATGCATTTACTTTTAGCATTTAATAACCCAAACGCTAAATAGTTGCGGCTCACCATCTTCTGTAACCTTGCCTTTTCTCTTCAACACTGACATGAAACAAAAGCACTTAGTGCTGAGATGCTGAGTGTCCTTCCGCAGAGATGAGCGTCGGATCTGCTTCCTCGAGCGCCCCACATTGATCCTGCTGGAGCTAAATTTAGATCTCTTTGACTTATGGTACAGCGGGTTATTGCTTTTCGCTGTATACAGATTTAAAGGTTTCACATCAGTTTCTTATCACTGCTTTTACATGCAGGGAAGACCTGGACTGGCTGTCAAGAGGAAGTTGACACAAAACAAGGAACAAAGACATAATGACGTGCTTTCTCTAGCAGTGGCTTTGTACGTTGGTTAAATTAGGAAATTTCTATGGATTTTTCCAAACAAAAAGTCCAATATCATATTTTTGTAATAGTTAAACATGATAAAATCACTTGGATACATTAAGTCAAGAGTCAACTAGCTTAAGTTGATTTTAAACCAAGCAGATTTCTGTTAGTCAATGTGGCAAATTCATGTGATCCACTTCATGCTTATGATTTTGTAAACTTCATGCTTATTTTTTTCTAAAATTCATCATCATAATTTTTTTACTATGAAGGGCCAAAAAATTTAAAATTTTAATATAACATTCTAATGAAATGCACTACATTTCAAAGCAAAAAAAATAAAAATTTTAAAACAAAAAGATTACAAATGAAAATATTCTTTAATAGCATGTTTTTCCCTGCAGAAAGATTATTAGGGGCCAAGCACCGTGGGCACCACTTGTATCTGTTAGATTTCTTCTTCTTCTTCCATTTTTTCTGCTCTTGAGTCTATGGCCGCCCATAGAACCGCTTGTGGGAAAGTTGTGAAATTTGGCACACTGATAGACGAGAGTCTGAACTGTCACCATAGCAAATTTGATGTATCTATCTCAAACTCTCTAGCGCCACCACTTGTCAAAAATTTCACTCATGTTTATGCTAATAACTTTTGAACTGTAAGGCCTAAAAGCAAAATAATTTTTTCCCTCTGATTCTTTGGCTCATGCCGAGTCAAATGAAATTCAATAGTAAGGTTTAGTTTTTTCGCTATTTTTAATAGTTCGGCAAACCTACCTTTTTGAACTCATCCTTGACGGTTTGGCCTATTGGCCTATTGTAATGAAAGTGATCTCAATAAATATATTTTTTTGGAAAATGTCTAAAACATGCCCCCTCCACCCTTCAAATAAAAAAAAAAATCCCCTCTCACAAGAGTCAGCTAAGAGGGGAATTCATTTTCAAAAATGAAATTCAGGCCCTGAATAAATATCTAAAAATCTTGATTGGATCATCACTATAAATAATTCTACATGATAAAAAGAAGGGTTTAAATAGATTTGTATCTGTGATCGTATTGGCAGATAATGCTATCTGTGATTGGTGATCAACCTCAAAAATCATGATCGGAGCACCCCTAGTCAATATATTCTTTGCGTCATGCCGATAACATCAATACCAATTATGCCAAAATTGGCCGAACTTCCTGTCCGCCATTTTGATTAATGTTGAAACCTACTTTTTTGCAAGACACTACAGGCAAAAACATTACTATGTCATGCATTGGTAAGTTGTGCGATTTGGGCTATTTAGCTGTTCATAACATGTTATTTCATACTAGTGAAAATAAGAATCCAAAAGAGAAGTAACAAATTAAAAATAAGTTAAACATTTAGCAAATCTTAATTATCAATTGGGAAGTTATACTGATATCTATTTGTTTCTTCTTTTTTTTTAGTAAATTTTTTTTAAACACCTCTGTTCCTGCAAAACTTTATTGATATTTAAACACATCTCCAGTCTGTGTTTTGTTAAAATGATTACATGTGCAAGTGAAGATTTGACTGTCATGTAATATTTCCACACTCTGTGTTATTTTCCACCCCGTGAATTAGACGTCTGCATGTGTAATTTCTGAACGAGTGCTTGATTCACTTTTGTGGAGAGGCTTTTGCCTGTAATTGGCTTTAATAATTACAAGCAAGTTAATTTTATGAACACATAATCAGCATTTCTTCTTTTATATAGTTTACAGCAATGCATAATTAATGCATAATTGCCCGCGTGGAAACACAAACTGCTCTAAGTTCACTTTATTACCTTAAACGATCCACAGGATTCAAGATGTTATGGACAAAATAAGATGTTATAATTTCTGTTAGATTTCTTCTTCTTCTTTCATTTTTTCTGCTCTTGAGTCTATGGCCGCCCATAGAACCGCTTGCGGGAAAGTTGTGAAATTTGGCACACTGATAGACGAGAGTCTGAACTGTCACCATAGCAAATTTGATGTCTCTATCTCAAACTCTCTAGCGCCACCACTTGTCAAAAATTTCACTCATGTTTATGCTAATAACGTTTGAACTGTAAGGCCTAAAGGCAAAATAATTTTTTCCCTCTGATTCTTTGGCTCATGCCGAGTCGAATGAAATTCAATAGTAAGGTTTAGTTTTTTCGCTATTTTTAATAGTTCGGAAAACCTACCTTTTTGAACTCATCCTTGACGGTTTGGCTTATTGGCCTATTGTAATGAAAGTGATCTCAATAAATATATTTTTTTGGAAAATGTCTAAATCATGCCCCCTCCACCCTTCAAATAAAAAAAAATCCCCTCTCACAAGAGTCAGCCAAGAGGGGAATTCATTTTCAAAAATGAAATTCAGGCCCTGAATAAATATCTAAAAATCTTGATTGAATCATCACTATAAATAATTCTACAAGATAAAAAGAAGGCTTTAAATAGATTTGTATCGGTGATCGTATCGGCAGATAATGCTATCTGTGATTGGTGATCCACCTCAAAAATCATGATCGGAGCACCACTAGTCAATATATTCTTTGCGTCATGCCAATTATGCCAAAATTGGCCAAACTTCCTGTCTGCCATTTTGATTAATGTTGAAACCTACTTTTTCTAACTCCTCCTAGACCATAGGTCTGATTTTCACCATATTTGACTCGGATCATCTTCAGACCATACTGGCAAAAAGTTATGGATTTCGTGTCGATATACGAAACGGTTTTCGTTTAACGCATCAACGAATTTGCTGGAAAGATGCCAAACTGCATCTGAGGCTGTATCTCTGCAAAGCTTTGACATATTTACATTAATCTTTGTATGTGCCATTGTCACCTCACACTGATAACGCCACATCAATTTGGTAACAGCACCACCTATTGGTCAAGAGTGATAAACCATTTATTAACCATTAATTATGAAATTTACAAAAATGCTAATAACTTTTGATTGCATTAGCCTATTGTAATGAAACGGGTCTCAAAATATTCCTTGAGTCATGCCGACAACATAGATACCAATGCCATAGTCAGCCAAACTTCCTTCCCGCCATTCTGATTTATGTTGAAAACCTACTTTTTCTAGCTCCTCCTGAACCGTTGGTCCGATTTTCACCAAAATCGATCAGATCATCTTCAGACTGTGCTGACAAAAAGTTATGGATTTCGTGTTGATAGACAAAACCATTTTTGTATAGTAATGCAACAAATTTGAGGCATGGTGCCAGACTTCTTCTGAGCCTGTATCTCTGCAAAGCTTTGACATATTGACACCAAACTTTGGCCCTGTCCACACGAACGCGGTTATTTTCAAAACCACAGCTTTTTCTATGCGGTTTGGCCATTCGCCCACACGCAAACGTAGCACCAGGTCACTGAAACCGAACATTTTTGAAAACTCCTGCCTGGGTGAAGATTTTCAAAAACTCTGGTTGCAGTGTTATCATGTAGACAACGAAGCCGGAGATTTTGGCTTGTAACGTCTGAGCATGCGCTGTTATCGCCGCCTACTGGAGACTTTTTCAGGCTTCTGATTGGCCAACATGGCTTTACGGTTGAGATTATATCGCCACCTGTTGGTTTGGCATGCTCTTGACAGTGCTTCACAGCATGCTTTTGCTTTTTCATGTGGACAGAGATTTTTTTAGAAACGCAAGAAGGAAAAAATATAAATATAAAAATACCAATGTATGTGTGGACATGGCCTTTGTGTGTGCCATTGTCACCTAACACAGAACACACCACATCGATTTGATAACAGCGTCTCCTGTTGGTCAAATGTGATAAGCCATTAAATTATATTACTAGTAGTTGTATATGATTTTTGACTAATTCATCTTAAAATTGCTTCTGTTACTAATTGCTGCAGTTGGTCTGATTCTTGCTTCTATAGTGCTTGGCCCCTTAATTGCTGCTTTCAGCTATATTTGATATTCTTATTCTTACTACTAGCAAATTGTTAGTAGAAGAATGTAAATAGTTCAAGTATGAAAAATGTGTTTTAAAAGAGTTTACTTTCACATGGCCAAAGTGTTCACAGTTGAAGAAACACTGAGACACTAGATTAAAGATATATGTCATCACGTCTGTCTGTGAAAGCTGTTAAGAGTGAACAAAGTGGAGGAAGGGGGCGTTTGAAGGTTGAGGAAGCACTTGAAAAGCAAGCATTTATCTTTAGGCCTCAACACCCTGCTGCCTCTCGACTGCAGAAAGACGTAAGAGAGATGATTTCTTATAAAATCAGAAAATTCTGGTATATAAAAGTGGTATATGCAGCTCCTCTGGAAATCATATGATAAAACCCACATGAGAACATGAACTCCCTTCAAAGTCATAAAAGCCTAAAGGATTGTACAAGACTGCTAATGGAAATTTCTTCCTTTGAGTGTCAATTAAGATCCTATTGGATAAACAGAAATTCTGACGAATAGGAACTGATTCTTGTGGGATTCTTGGTTGAATCCATTAGAATCCTTTAGGACTGGCTCCAAATTATGATAGAAACTCCATTAGAATACCATTAACATTCTTTATTAGTGAAGAAATTACTATTTTCTCTCGTGCACCTGTTCTCTCCTTGAATAAACTGGTTGTACTCTGAAATAAAAAAAAAGTTTATACATTTCAGTTTTTGTTAAGATTGACTTTATCTATAGGAAATCGGTTTTAATGAGTTTAATTAAATGATTGTAATTAAAAAGATCACCCTCAGGGTTTTTCTGTTTATTAATATATATCGCCTTTCACAATGCCTTTCCCATTAAATCAGCCCCTAATGAAGAATTATGAGGGGTTTACTAGCAATGTGGTGTCATCCTGCTGTGATTATTAATCTTCATCAATAGCCCAAAAGATGAAATTCTATTATGCACAGATGCCTATTCAGCTTTAATCTGCGACCAGGTATCTCAGAAAACAGCAGAATTCAGTTTCAATGATAATTACAATGAGAGCACCAAAAGAAGCGAATGTCT
>NW_015505944.1:401125-403712 GCF_001515645.1 Sinocyclocheilus grahami
CCAAAAGAAGCGAATGTCTCTTCTCCGTTCTTCTGCAGAGAGCCGCTTATTTTAGCTGTCTGGGGACGGAGATTGGAAGAAACAAGCCAAGCACTTTCAAATACAATTTAAAGCAAATCC
This sequence comes from Sinocyclocheilus grahami, assembly GCF_001515645.1. NCBI lineage: Eukaryota > Metazoa > Chordata > Actinopteri > Cypriniformes > Cyprinidae > Sinocyclocheilus > Sinocyclocheilus grahami. The sequence continues at coordinate 401,246 of NW_015505944.1, forward strand.
CGGAGCACTGCTCTAAATCGCAGAATTCCAGTAAAAGCCCTTGGAGGATTTTAGTGAGCTTGAAGGGGATCCTTGTCAAGCAGCGACTCGAACAGATATGTCACACGATGGCCAGTTTGGTGCAGACAGACTTTTGACCAGTGGCATGATGTCAGGTCCACATTGCAGCTTATTCTGGCCAAAAAACACCTACTTAGAGAGGAAGAGACCAACTCACTGACACATAAAGCAACAACCACAGTTAAGTGTGGGTGTATCTGAAATAGTTTGTACCTCAAAAAAGATCCAAAAGTAATAATAGAGGGCTGCAGTGATGGTGGATTTTTGTAGGCCATCCCGTAAGTCGGCATCAGCCTGGTTCCTTCGACAAAAGAACTTTTCCATTGGCCTTTGGATTAGAGCTGAAAATAAGCCCTGTGGCCAACAAAAGTTTTTGAATCTTACAAGTTTTCTTTATCATGATAATCTTCACAAATGAACACAACTTTAATACATTTTGAAGCCTAAATGTAATTAGCAAAAGTAAAAAATGCTAAACATAGGCTATAAACCAACTAAACTACAGTTGCATGTCTCCAGCTTCACACCATTAAACCCTTTCAGTCTTTAAAAAAACATTTTTACTAAAAGTTTGAGTTTGAATACTTTGCAAAAGCATGATTTTAAACACAACGGGGCTGTGAAAGCGACTAGTGAGTACGTGAGTTTACCTGTTGGGCATGAAGATGTTCAATATTCCCTACAACCTCTGCAGTCCCATTTGCTTGTTAGTGACTGCCTTTTTCAAGACAAGTAAAAGCTTTAAAAAAATTACTGATGTATTTTATGTCACAGAATAAAACATGAAAATATGAGCTTTCATTAGACCTTATTTTAGGCATTTAACCAAAAACATGACTGTTTCAAGGTCAATGGGTCCCTTAAAATATTAAATTATTTGACCAAATTATTTTATGACAAGAAAAATTGATTGTAAAATATAATGCGGTGCAACTCCCCAAAACCCTATTGATATTTGTGACTATATTTAATGATATTTGTAAAACAACACTTTTTATCATGAAAAATTTATTTAAAATAATGATCAAAATTTGACCACTCACTTCAGGGTGTAATGAAAATGTTATCAATTTTTACTTCATGGTTGCATCACATGACATTTTAGAGCCATTATACGTATGCATTTAAGAGACGCTTTGACTTACATTGTATTTGAAGTTACACATTTACATTTAATAAGTTCAAACCCATGGTCTACTGTTTGAGCTCCAGGAAATGATAATTAATCCATTAAATATCATAAATTGCCATACCACTGTGCTACCATTAAGTTAAAATCTTTTCTTGTAAATTGTATAAAATGTTTTAAAAATTAGACTAAGTAAGTAGACTAAATAAGGTAGTATTACTGAGGCATTGAAAACTCAAAAAAGCATCTGTTGCCTTGATTACTTGTCACCAGTACCTTTTTTTACAGTATGCAATGGAACAAATGTACTTTGTATTTAAAGATTTGTCAATGCCTTTCTACCTTTTCGTTTTTGATTGTGCTTAAACATTGTGAAGAGTATTCCTTAAAGTATTGAAGAGCAGTAAACAAGCTTAAGATGTCTGACTTTAATGAGTGCCTCTTTGTTTTTCTCACACTTAACAAGCATTGTACAGTCTTTACACTTTGGTGAACAATTCTGAACCGTCTGGCCTCAAAACTAGATATCTTTACTGTACCAACCTACTCTGGCTCTCGAGACGGCGCTGCTCATTTCCATAGAAACAGACCAAATTAGCACTCAGCCTTGTGTATCAGACTTTTCCTTGCTATTTAAAATAAATAAATGCATTTAAGAAGAAGAAAATTCAGATGGAAGATGTCAAAATTGTCATCATTTATGCATGGTGATTAATTTCCCACTTTTAGCACAAGCATTAGAAATGCATTCCTGCCTGCATTGCTGTAGAACGCAGACGTCGACGCTGATTAGCGTTTTCACTCACATGATGGGATGTGGTTGTCTGTGATGATTTACATTACAAGAGGATGAAATTTTAATCAATGGAAACGGTGTCTACAGCAGTTCTTCTGAGAGCCATTAATGAAGACTGATAGCAGGAGAAACGCTCCACCCAAACATCTCATGAGACATAAAAGCAGCATCAGCAAACGTGCAGGGTGAGGAAGAACCAGACAGATGTAGTCATGGATATGAGGCAGAGGAGGGGTGATGCAGAATGAGAGAGATGTGTGTGTGTGTTCAGTATGTGAATTAGACACCAAGGACTTCACTATATCGCTGAGTCAAACCAATCCACGTCATTAAAACACGACAAAGACTCAAACAATGTGCTGAGCTGAGGGGGTACATAGCCTGAATTTCATGTTATTATGACCATATTCCACATTAAAATGAAAAGAAAGTAATATAATTTTTATTTTTTAATATTTAAAATATCAAAACAATTTGGCTTA
>NW_015505944.1:403872-404513 GCF_001515645.1 Sinocyclocheilus grahami
ATGTGCAAGTGAAGATTTGACTGTCATGTAATATTTCCACACTCTGTGTTATTTTCCACCCCGTGAATTAGACGTCTGCATGTGTAATTTCTGAACGAGTGCTTGATTCACTTTTGTGGAGAGGCTTTTGCCTGTAATTGGCTTTAATAATTACAAGCAAGTTAATTTTATGAACACATAATCAGCATTTCTTCTTTTATATAGTTTACAGCAATGCATAATTAATGCATAATTGCCCGCGTGGAAACACAAACTGCTCTAAGTTCACTTTATTACCTTAAACGATCCACAGGATTCAAGATGTTATGGACAAAATAAGATGTTATAATTTACATATCACTTTCATTTGCATATCACAAATTAGAATTTTTGTGCTATGAAAACAAACCAGCACCTTTAGACAGACCCTGTTAACTGATGTCAGATCAAAATGCTTTATTGGAAGGGTTAGTGCATTTTTGCCTGATGAACAATAAAATGGGCAAAATATCCCATAAACTTACACTGAATAAGGAAAGCAAGAAATACAGTTAGCGATCAGAATATCATTGAGACTTGATGGTGAGCTCTTTTGACTTGGACAAGTAAAGGCTGGAATTCACTACATTACTTAAAAAAAATAAAATAATAATAAATAAATA
>NW_015505944.1:405676-453059 GCF_001515645.1 Sinocyclocheilus grahami
CAACAGCTCTGGTGGACATTCCTGCAGTCAGCATGCCAATTGCTTCAAAGATGCACTAATCAAAGAGACATGCCACTGAAAAAATTTTACATTGTGGAGAAGCTGGGGAAAACAGGCAGAGGCAATGATCTATGTGCAGGTATTTAATGTAAAAACTAGAACAAACAATACACCAAAAATTAAAGGGGGTAAAGAACAGAATGACAGGCAAACAGGCAACCATTACATTCAACAACACACAAAGAACTAAAGAAACACTAGGTCTGTATATACACAGGAGGCTAACAAGCTTAACAAGACACACCTGGGGAGACTAATCAAGGGGAACCAATCAGTAAAGGGACTACAAACTGACTACAAACACCACGGGAGACAGGAAGTGACATAAGTCCAAGACAAGGCACAGAGAACATGAAACAAAACCAAGAAAGAGTTGCTTTGTGAGGAGAGCAATTATGTTTATTTTCTAAAACCAAAATAAAACTCAACACCTCAAAATTGAAAACAACAACAACAACAACAAAAACAACAACAACAACAACAACAACAATATCCTTCAAAAAGGTCTCTTCAGTATAACAGATATATAAAATAATGCTAAGTAAAATTAAAAAGTCAAAGCCTTCTTGCACTGGATGTGCTGGTTTTGGCCTCATTGCTCAACGGCTTGCTAAGGAGCTCGCATTCACATAAAGTAGCCTTGTTGAGAAGTTTGGGTGAGTAGAGGCAAAACACACAAGATCTAGTACGTTCAGTGCCCTGTAGTTGGCGATATCACGTCTTTTGTAGAAGAAATAAACTGCTGCAGAAAAAGCTCAGTGCCACGCAAAATGTAATGTGTAACTGCAACACTCATTACAAATGTAGTGGAGTAAAGAGTACAGATAATTACTCAAAAATGTTGTGAAGTAGAGAGTAAAAGTTGCTAATAATTTTGATACTCAGTAAAACTGCAAAGTAGCCAAAAAGATACTCAAGTAGAGTAATTAATTATATTTACTCAAATACTTTACACTTCTGATGAAAAGGGCCGATAGGTAGTGTGCAAACAAGATGCAATGCTGTTATGAATGTGATAATTAGTGTGTACATTTAGCAACTTTTCGCACAGGTTTTAGCTACTTTCCTTTGAAAATAGTTGGAAATAGTGGTGTTATCGCAGTTTTGAGAGTGAGTTTTGTTCCATACACACACAAAACTGTAATTTAGGAGATTCACTTATGTATTTAAATGTGGTTGTCACTCCTGAAACTTTAAAGCATGTACTTGACCAAAGAAACAGGCTAAAAATATTATTTATATCCTCCAACTTGATGGAATGTAGCTAAAAAAATCAAAGTCTGTGTCCATCAAACATTATGTGATTTTCTGTGAAATCTGTTGACTCAGACTGCCCAAAACCTGCAGGCTGGCTTTAACTTATGGCCAATGCTTGCAAACTGCAAATCCGGACAAAAGTCCAGTCTTAAGAAATCATCCAGAACTCACCATAAACCATATTTTAGCATACTAACAAAGTACATAGCAACATGCTAACAACTTTAACAACCTAATAGTAACAACCTACAACTATAACCTTATGTCAACTACTTACAACAGCCTAGCATTGTGGCGATGAGTTTTGCACAGGCAAGCGCTGGTGACATTTTGTTCAGAACATATAAAACTCTTACTTTTACCACTGTAACTTTAATGAACTGCTCTGAAAAAAAAAAAAAATATATATAGTAATTTTATTCCATGTATGCTTACAAATCATTCAGACTGGTGGCAAAACAGTTTATTTATTCAAATGCCACAGATGCTCGTTGCACTGAATATTGCGGTCTTACATCATGAATGGTTCAGCTTCAGGGTGATGTGTTTGTGTGTTAAATTGCTTGACAGTAGAATAACATAAAAAGCACAGATCTGACATTCATTATCAGAGCCTTATAATAGTTCATGTTGTATAACAGCAATTTCTGTGAAAGTGTCCCTGGTGTGGGTGATCACGACTGAGGTAAAGGTAGGCAAGTAGGTTTCATAATGCTTACGTACTTTGCATATTTGAATAAAAAAAATCACATTTTGTGGGTGTGCATGAATAGTTCTTATTCTGTCTGCAAAATGTTTTATGGGAAATAGCATGGTACTGCACATAATTCTCCAGAAGTCTCGTGGCAGAAATTAAAAAAATCAATTTACAACCAATAATTCCCTAAATGTTTCTGTGAATGATTAATGTGAATGATGAAAAAAAAGGTTATTGTAAAAAAGAATGAACTATGCAGCAAAGCTGTTGTCTTTATGCTGCAGAGGTTTCCCACATGAAGATCTCACTTACATCACTATATAACTTTTTAGTCTATAAATGTCTAAAATAAATAATGAGCATCTCACAACTGAATTTGGGAACACATACACACTATTAACTAAGAGCTTCCCTCAATAAACTAATTTGCTGTTTAGTAAGGTTGTAGTATTGGGTATCGTTAAGGGATCTAGAATACAGTCAGACATCAATATGTGCTTTATAAGTACTAATATACAGCCAATAACAGAGGGAGATGAATTTGAGGATGCAGTTGCTTGTAGAGAGGTGGGGTTTAAGTGAACTACATGACTAAGTCACCATAGAAAAGTGTGCCATTTTCACTGGATGGCTGACATATGACTTTTTGATTGAAAACTACAAGGTAAAACATGTTTAAAATTAAAAACATGCATGGGTGAATTGTTAAAAATAAGATCAATAACATGTATTTAAAAAAAATACAAATGCACAATTTTTATAATTCTGCAAATAAACTATTCAACTTCTGTAAAGAAATTATTCAGACACTGGATAAAGATGAAACAAGAAGTTTGGAAGTTTAATGGATGCTTGCCAGGGTGATATGCTGTAGTGAAAAAGTTGTCAATTTACACTGCACTATAGAGTTTTAGCTGTGTTTTAATTGATAATGTATGAGAAAATACAGTATATATGAAAAAAACTTGTACACATGCTGTAAGAAAATTGTAACATTTCTATCTTTATAAATCCTGATTTGTTCCCTTACTTTAAAAAAAGGACTTAATGTGATGATCATACATGCATTTAAAACAGGAAAAAAATGTGGATTAGCCAAGTGTTAATTTCCTTCGTCGGTGTAATGGCAGTGAGGATAAAGACAGCTTGAAACAAGCAGACACATGTGGCGTCATTTCACACCCAGAGCAGTGGAGGATGACCCATCAAGATGTTCCCACCATATGACCGCTAATGTGTTACAGCATGATCCTAATCTGCTGCAAAACACAACCAATTAAGTACAAATACTTTACTCCATCTAACACTTGCTAATGGCAGGAAATTTTTACTGTCTTCTTACAGAGAGGAAATGAGAAAGTCCTTTTTATTGGACTTTTAAGTTTTTATTTGTTTTAGAATGAGCTTTGAGTTCCTAATAGGCATTCAGGCAGATTTGATAAAAGTGTCAGAAAAAGAGTGTGAATCAATGTTTGCAGACGAAAACTGTCATATGGAGTAGATGCTAACCATAATAGAAGTTTTATAATTAGTCATATGGGCCAGCAGGCAGGCTAATACGTCCCAAGCTCTGGTGGATGCGGAGCTTGGTCCACCACTGTAAATAAATAAGAAACAATCTCTACGTAAAAAACATTTTGTATGCAGAACTATTTTTTTTCAACCACAGACTCAAATCTCAAGTTGACAGTTTAACAGCCTCCGTTACTAATTCGAAAACGTCACTTTAGACCTAGTAATGAAGGAATGTTGATTTGTTAATTAAAAGTGTATTGTATTACTGTATTAGAGTATTATGAGAGAGATATGGACTGTGTGAGTGTGATTACCTGCATCTGATACAGCGTTCATTCTTCATATCAGTCTCATATTCACAATAAAACATTAGTTTGAATGTCCGCTGAGGATTCGATAACTTTGTCGTACTGTCCTTTCATCTGTCAAGGGTGATTTCCATTGACAGCGCTGCTCAGTGCATTTGTTTGCAAAGTTACTTATAGTCAGTAGAATGTCTTTTGGGAGACCATTACAATAAAGGATTAGCAAACAGGTTAAAGGGATAGTTCACCCAAAAATGAAAATTCTGTCATTAATTACTCACCCTCATGTCGTTCCAAACCTGTAAGACCTCCGTTCATCTTCGGAACACAAATTAAGATATTTTTGATGCATTCCGAGAGCTCTCTGACCCTCTCATAGACAGCAAGGATCCTTATACGATCAAGGTCCAGAAACGTAGCAAGGAGATCGTTAAAATAATCCATGTGACATCAGTGGTTCAACATTAATTTTACGAAGCTACGAAAATACTTTTTGTGCGCAAAGAAAACAAAAATAACAACTTTATTCAACAATTTCATCTCCTCTGCGTCACCCTATAGCGCCATTTTGGAGAGTATCACATACGTAAACAATTCTGTTCTATTCTGTTCTGTGTCAGCAGCACCGTATGCAGATACACTGTTTATGTTGTTTATGCTTTGATTTGAACGTAAACAACGTATCCGCGTACATGCATTGTTTACGAATGTTATACTCTCTAAAATGACACTATAGGGTGACGTGGAGGAAACGAATAGTTGAATAAAGTCGTTATTTTTGTTTTCTTTGCGCACAAAAAGTATTCTCGTAGCTTCGTAAAATTACTGTTGAACCACTGATGTCACATGGACTATTTTAACGATCTCCTTGCTACGTTTCTGAGCCTTGATCATGTAAGGATCCTTGCTGTCTATGAGAGGGTCAGAGAGCTCTTGGATTTTTATCAAAAATATCTTAATTTGTGTTCCGAAGATGAACGAAGGTCTTACAGGTTTGGAACGACATGAGGGTGAGTAATTAATGACAGAATTTTCATTTTTGGGTGAAGTATCCCTTTAAGCAGACTGTCTACTAACACTCCAATGAGAGTTAGTTAACATGTAGGTGCAATGTTACTTATTGTCAAAAGAATGTTCAAAACCATCAAAATAAAGTGTTAAGGTCATTGCAGACTGAGTCCGAAATGTTTGTCCGAAATTAATTAAAAAATAAATACGACCTCAAGTTGTGTAAACCACGCTTACACACTGCCTCCGAAACTTTCATCCGTCATAAAAAAATTCGGATCAGGTTCGATTTTCTGCGTTTTCGCATCCGTAGCAAGCATTTTGATAGGAAAGGATGACGAATATTTAAAAAATTTAAAAACGCATACGAAAATTTCGGACTCGGTGTGCAAGGACCTTTACCCTTTTTTTTTGGATCAAGACTTCTTATTGAAGAATATTTTATTGTCTCTGCAGAAAATTAATGGGAAAATATTGGAAAAGTATGTCGTTGCTGTTGTGCTCCGTTGCATATGAGAGACAAACCTGATCCCACAGGCCCAAATGCTGTTTCTCACTTAATATTTCAGTTTTGACTGTGAAGTGGCTGACACATTGGTCTGCTCAAAGTAGTTTCTTGCAGGGTGTAAGAGGTTCTTTCAGGGGCTCCAGGTGCTCCTTCCCTAATTCTGCACCTACTATGAGTCAGTGACTCCCCATTTCCTTTGTTTTCCTTTGCTTTCCTTTGTCTCTGAAAATGCTCTTCAGGACCTGCATGTTGCCAGTGATTTTGGGGAATTGCATTACTGCTGAGCATCGATGCTCACCGCTGGAGAGAAATTGGATTGCCTGAACACAGGATTAGATCACAAGGCTTGAGGGAGAGAGACAGTCATAGTAATTTACTGGTACTGGGCAGCGAGAAAAAATGATCAGCGTGCACATACACAAAAGCACCGGATGAGAGGATGGACCCAATTCACAATGCTTCCTGTTAGCATAAACATAGCATAAATTATGCTTAAATGACAGGAAAAACTAGCTTTTTGAGTGCTAGGTCTAGTTATATGGCTTTAATAATGGCTTCCACCGTAGTACTAGCTGTAAATTGCTACTTTGAAGTCCTTGGCACAATGTCAACCTCAGAGCCTATTTGCACAGAGCCAAAAGGAAGGTAGATGTCTCAGTAGATCAGTTTGAGTTATTAAAGTCGATGCTCATGATCATGGAATGATTACCAGAGAAACCGCAAGATGATACCCTCAAAATCGCAACACAACAGACTAGGCTTTTATATTTTTGAGGAAAATGTGAGTGGTGCTTGCCTATGCTGTATTTACCAACACAATTGCCAGAGGGTTGCAATACATGCAATATATACTGTATATATATATACAGTGGGTACGGAAAGCATTCAGACCCCCTTAAATTTTTCACTCTTTGTTATATTGCAGCCATTTGCGAAAATCATTTAAGTTCATTTTTTTTCCTCATTAATGTACACACAGCACCCCATATTGACAGAAAAACACAGAAAAAAAAGGCAACTTAAGTGCACTTAAAGAGAGTAATGAAAGTAACAAAAAACCTCTTAAGTGTAAAGAGAGAACCCTTTATGACTATGTTTCTTAACACACTTTAAGTGCACTTTTGTAATAATTGTTAATTTGTTATTAAACTGTATTTGTAATAAATGATTTGTAACACTTCTACAAGAAGCACTCTTATCTTGATGTATTGACTAATACTAAAGCAAATGTAAAGTACTTGATTATAATTTTAACTGTATAGGCTGTTATATCGATATTACATTTAAAGTTAGTATATTTTAGAAATACTGTATGTTTATAAAATTACACATAAATAAGTGCTACTTAAGTGGGTTAAAAAGCACTAATTGCATCTCATATAAATTTAAACTATAATACATTTTAATTTAATTGTATGTGACATGCCATTAAGTGTATGAAAACATTACATCTATATTTCCATAATAAGTACTCTTTTTAAAAGTGTGCCAAAGTGTATGGCTGCTATAGCATGTTCTTGGTGGTTGTTTACTTCCCCAAGTCAAAAAATCGCTCATCCCCAGGTCTCTGTGATATTCTGGTCTTAATTGGTTTTAGTAAATTGGTTTAGTAATTGGGTTAGCCAAGTTACAGCTGTTTGGATCCTTGCTAGTGCCACAGACAGGCCATTAGCACTGGCAGGAGGATTGGCTAATGATGGATACAGCAGGACTGCTAATGAACACGATGACCCGTGACTGCAACACGCTTCCAAGCTTTAACATCTCTGGTGGACCATCATCATACCCATACCATCACTTCTGGTTATACCGGATGTATATGAAAAGAATAGTGCTACATAGTTGTTGTCATTAATTAGTTAAGAAGACAAAATAGGTTAAAGAGTTTCAGATAAAGCACGATTTTGATCAAAATAAACACATTTCAAAGAAATTCTTACCCAAAAATGAGAACTTGTGGAAAATGTCTTTAAACCAACTAAAAGAGAAAAGTAGCATTACATCACGTGCTCGCCAATGGATCCTCAGCAGTGAATGGGTGCCGTCAGAATGAGAGTCCAAACAGCTGATAAAAACGTCACAATAATGCACATTTAATTCATACAACTCCAGTCCATCAGTTAACCTCTTGTGAAGAGAAAAGCAGCACGTTTATAAGAAACAAATCCATGATTAAGGTTTTTTAACCTTCACATTAACGCTTCCTCTATAATAACGATTCTTCCAGACTTCCTACTCCTCACATCAAGATCTAATTGAAACATATTTGTTTAGAACAGTTTTGGACTGTTTCGCTTGTAAATGGTGCTTGAGCTGTACATATTCCTCTCCTGATTTACACGAGGTGACGTTTTAACTGGAGAAAGCAACATTATGGATAAACAGCTCATATTTTAGCTGAAAGCAATGGTTTGAAGTTAAAAAACGTCATATTGATGGATTTGTTTCTTACAAACATTCTTACAGCTTTTCTCTTCAGAAGACATTAACTGATGGACTGGAGTGGTGTGGATTAGTTGTGGATTATTGTGATGTTTTTATCAGCTGTTTGGACTCTCATTCTGATGGCACCCATTCACTGCTGAGCATCCAATGGTGAGCAAGTGATGGAATGCTACATTTCTCCAAATCTGATTCAATGAACATACACACTTATCTACATCTTGGATGGCAGAGGATGAGTACATTTTCAGCAACTTTACATTTTTGGGTGAACTATTCCTTCAAGAACAAAGACCTGGAGAGGCAAGAGGAAAACGAGAGAGACAGAAAGAAATATGGATTTTTATAATGTTCATCTGTCAGACTGTCAGTCACTCAGTGTTCAGTGTCTAATAACAGGCTGCAGTCAGCAGATAAACCATCATTTCATCCATCATCACCTCTCCTGACCTATTCCAGATAATCAATGTGACTTCACTGTATTTAAGAGCGCTTCAAATTACAGTTGACAAGATGTTGAAAATATGGAGAACAGGAGATGCACAGTGAGCAATGCCTTTGTTTCTGCCATGAACAGGACACAGAGGCTGTGGTGCGAACAGAAACAGAAACAGCAGCCAGATTGTGAAATCATTGGAGCAATTCTTTATATGGGCTGAATCGAGGAGACAAATAACTAGATATTGAGTGTAGGTTTGTTTCCAAACAAACCCACCTACACAACCACACATAGGCACAGTATATATGATTGGAAAACAATATTTGTCAACCAAGCATCTTTTATAGTTCTTGTATATTCCTGTTAACAACGTGTTTAGAAGAATATAACCGAGACAGTAAAACTTAAAAAGGCTACACCACTCCTCTGGCATCTTTTTGAAAGTTCTTATTATACAGGTAATAAAATAAAAATATGAACGGTAATAAAATGTAAAATGTTTGCAGCAGGCTGGATATAATTTATTAAGGTTATTATTCATTAAGTTTTGGTTTTATATAAATACTGAGCTACAACTATGGTCTGGGGAGTAACATGTTTTGTTGATGACTTCCATTGCCTACAAGTTATAAAAGGCCCATTGTCTCTAAGAAATATTATATACAGTATAGTGCGACATGACCAAAATGAATAAAAGTGAACTATTGGATTTCATTCAGAACATATGCTGTAGGTGGGGTTATCGTTATAAAACAAAAACACATAAATAGATAATAAAAAGCAAAGTACAAGATGAACAAACAAACAAAAAAGTTTTACTAAATGTGTGGTCACATTTACTGTTGTTCCAAATCCAGTTATTTCAATAGGAATCCACATGATTTAGAATTTTACGAGAGGGCAAAAGATTGCCCCACACAGATAAACAACAGAAAGCTGCTTGGTTTGAAAGTGACTTCTGTGTGAATTGTGCTTCATACATTGCTATTAACAACAGGCAATAGACCTTTCGCAAATTTTACAGCATCATAAGTCATCGCCCTTATTTTCAACCCAGGCTCATTGAAAATAAGTCTGGGGAGTGTGGCTAAAAATGTATTGCTGACTGTATTGTATTGGAAAATAACATTTCCCCTTCATCAAACCCAACCATAAACCTACCAGGTAGTGTTAACGAATGCAAAAGTGATATAAAAATGCATTCACTGATGCAATCCATGCTATTTTAATTTTCCTTCTACACGGGTTTTATCGAACCGTAATTTCATGGGATTCGTACTAGAATTCTTCACTTCAGAAGTGCAATGCTGTATCACGTGAGCTATCACCTACTGCATCAGAAAACCCATACATCTGAAGCTGTACCTGTGACGCTAACATTCAAAACTACCAGTTTTCAAACCTTGCGACATCTTAAAACTGCTTTGAAGTCATAACATAATATTGTGAATGGAACTGAGTGAAGATTAGGCTTTATTAATCAAAACTCTGCCCTGGAAATCATACTTTGTGTGAAAGGGAATAAAGGTTGTCACTGCCTCTATTTTGTTCATTTCAACTGGAAGCTACAGCGATTTGTTTGTATAGGTACGTTTTTGAGTCTTGCAGAAACATAGGTAGAGGCATGTATTTCCATCGAGCCTGGTTAGCTCTTTTGTATAAAGTAGGCTTATTAAGATGCACATCCGTACTGTTTTCCTGCCGCTCTGCCACTACTTCATTGTCTATCAAAAACAGGAAATCAGTTTGTTTAAAATAGATATTTTGTACATTTCTAGTGATCATGGCAGCAGCAATTCACCCCAAAAAAGAATCAAATAATAAGAAATACTGTTAAGAACTCATAGATGTGCCATGCAGCTGAGAACAATATCAGCTTTTTAAACAGCCAGGTCAGGAAGCAGGACCACATCGGTGGAGAGATGCTGTATAGTCCCACTAAAATATTCCTGTGCGTTTGGGCCGTTACCTGATTTGCATAATTCTTTTAGTGAATTGGACTCTAAAACAACACAGACAGCAGGTACAATTCATTCTCGGTGAATTGCCTGCACAGCGTTCTAGTCTGGTCTGGATATCATGGCACCAGCGTACACCATCGCTATTAGCCTGAGAGATACTTCAGCAGGTCTCGTGTAATTGGAGGAAATCGAGTAATTGAAAGGCAGAGCACAACACCGACTCTCTTCATTACTGCCCGGCTGGAGAAGTCGCTGGCATCCTCTAAAATGATTTCCACTCTCCCTGACTTGCATATTACTGATAAAAGACAGGCAAGAAATGTGGATTCATAACAGCTGCTTGTTGTGTGCGCGTACCTCAGCACAATCTCTGTTTTTATCTGTTTCAACTGCCATTGTGGTGTCTTAAAGGTGATACAAGATCGAAGAGTAATTGCTGGGAAGAGGATAATGAAGTAATCAATGTACTCTAGGATTACATCTGAGAATATCTAGTGAATGCGGTTCGCTCTATAGTACTCCAGAGATTTGATGACTGGCCCCGACACACACCACCGCAATGTTTACTGAACTCCCATGGAGAGGCTCAGGCTTGATGTGTCTGTTGTGTCAAAGCTTGCCGCTAATTTGTAGTCAAAGGAAGAAATAGAGATCTCTGGAGAGAACCTTCAAGCCTTTCAGACATCACATACCTCCACTCAAAACACACATGCAAACACATTTCCTGATCCGTCAGTAATACAATGTCTAATAGCAGTGTAGCTTCATCCATTGATTTGTTCTTAATGCTGGATTGTGCCAGTAATGACTTAACAGTTTGATTCATTAGCCATATGTTTAGTTTGGCAGGGTTAGGAGTTTGTTCTAAAGCCCTAAACCAAAGTATGACATTTCAGCATGTTATTTATGGTGCGTGGCCTGGCATAGATAATGCAGAGTTTTAAGTAGTTTTTAGTCTAGGTTGGCTTTTATGGTCTAGCAATCACACAGAACACCTTAGCCACAAAAACAGGAGAATTTTACTTAGCACCCACTGTACGATATCCACAAATCCCTTTGCTCTAAGTGTCAGATGACAGATGGCACTTCTAAATAAGAAGGCTAGTCTAAATGGTAATGATAATATACTAGCACGGCAGAGTTGTAGAATTGAATCAGGATTATCAGAGGATTTAAGGGTGAATGCATAAGAGGAGAATATGCTCAGCATTTTCCTTTTGTAGTCAAACTCCTTTTCCCAGCACACTGGGTGAGATGTTTGTTGGATAGGTCTGTAGAGTAGTCATTCTCAACTGGTGAGATGCAACCTTGTAGTGTGGTGGAAAATGTGGGAAAAACTATGCAAGATGCTAACAATAAAATGCCATTATCATGCTATGTTATTGTTGTTGAAGGTTGTGTGTCCAGTTAGGTCCATGATAATTTAATTGAAATCCATCCATCACTGGTAATATGGCTAATACTAGTAGAGTATTTCTCCTAGTTTCTTCCATATGTTAACTACTAAGCCATATTTCTGGTATTATATTTACAAAATAGTCAGTTTAGTCAGTCTTCTACAGTGTAAACCCTGATAGAAAAAAAACAGTTGAGAAACACAGATAGAGATGAACAAAGTTTTACACAGTATATGAAAAAAAGGTCTTAAATCTAAATGTTGGGTCAATGAAAATAGAAGCATTTTGGGATCTGTAGAGGAAGGATTTAATCTGCCGTTTTTGATGAACAATGAATTAAACATGCCTGCTATCCAGTCCAACAATCCATTATTAATTGGACCTTGTTAACCTGATAAAACACAACCCAAGCACAATGGTGAGACAAGACAGTGGAGGACAATGTTCTGTGCTAATGGATGAAGCAGGGAGTGTTATGCACAGAGGGAAAGAGAGGGATGGACAAAAGAAAGTCAGCTGCAGAAAGGAGTAAACTGAAGAAGAAAGGTTGAGAGGAAAGACATGACCAGAGATGACAATACTTTAAAAAAAATTTTGGCTGATGTTCTTGCACTAATACTCTGTCATGGCTCCAGTGGGGTTGGATTTTTTTTTTTTTTTTTAGTGAATAGGCCATGATGTGACTATATATTAATTATATTCATGACCTTGCATTGTTTAGTGAAGTTGCTTAATTAATATTCATAAACCAAACCTTTACCTATTTGATAGAGAGCCAGCTAGTAGTAGTTTAATTACTTTATAATAGTAAATTATAATTGTCATAATAAATCAGTATAGAGGGCTTAGTTTATTACAGTGTAACATAATTATACAATTAGAAAAATGTATGTAAACTCATTTATACAACTATAAATCTTAACAGCACAGTCTCTTCTAGAGTTTTTAGTTTTTACAAATATAGAGTTGTCTTCTGAAATCATGGTTTTAATGACAAGCATAAATTAATGTCAGATAATGTAGTACCTTTGACAGTTTGTTTATGTACATCACATACTTGGAGTATCAGCTCAGCACATTTTCTGGTTTCCTCATTTGTCCAACATTGTCAGTGTTCCTCTCAGAATAAGTGCTTTCTGACAGAAATGTAGTCAGTCTGGGGACAGGAGCTCTGATCAGACATCCTTCTTTTTTTGTGCATGAGTAAAACGAGAACTTTACCTGTTTGAATTACCATCAAATCGACTAGATGGACTCTGTGTTACATTTAGGTCAATACTCACTGTTACAACAATGTTGCCAAAAGATGTAACCAAAATGCATGTGGTTAAAAAAAAAGCCTACTAACATTCTCTGTGTAAAGATATATTCAATTGCCACAACAACATACTAATTATTTTGTTTGGTAATCAACATTTTGCCACCAAAACTGTCGATTGAGCTTAACTAGGAATATTCCTTTAATGTGAGTCAACAGAAGTCCATCTTTAAATATCAAGCAAATAGGATGTGGGCTAAAACTGAGGGGCCCTGCCACTGCCTCCTCTGTCTAGCTCTTTCTTCTCATATTGGAATTTTCTGTGAAGGTGACAGATGTTGTGCTGTGGTGGTTTGACAGGAATTTGGGAGCACTAATGAGGAAAATAAAAGCCAAGCGTTTAACCACGGCGCATGCTGTGGACAGGGTCATTCAGCTGGACCTCTTCCTGTCTAAGAGATTATTCTGCATGCTAAACCAAGCCTCATTAAAAGACCGCTAGCATAAACTATTCAGGAGAGCGTGCCTGTGTACACACTTACAAATGATGTATCTCTTATTAGAGATAAGCACACGGGTACAACCAGGTTAAAAAGTAAACTCTGTAAAATGACATTGTCTGTCAGGTCGATTTTTATGCTAACAAGCCTTCATTTTCTTTCAAAACCACAATTATTTTTATAGCCCCAAGAGCCATTGGATGCTTAGCGTGTGTATGCACACACAGCCCAACGCAGTTAATTAAATTGCTTATTATCTCAGGGGAAATGCTTCTTTCTGTTTGCACGACAAACAGGCACATGCTCGCAAACTACCTGCCAGTTGGTTGCAAAAGAAGAGCGATTGGGGGAGATGAAGGGAAGATAAGAAAATTAGTTATTTTGAGAGATAGAACAGGCTAACCCGTGGGAAGACTGGAGAAGCATAAAAAAGGAGCACAGTGACCCCTGTTCTATGCACAAATCCACAGCTGAAATGAGGATTTGCATCCCATTTCTACTGGCGAAAAATTCAGAGAAGATTGTGTGTTATGTAATCAGAGGAGAGTCACTGTAGTCTCTGAGAAACAGAGGTAGAAAGATAGTGCTGAATGGAAAAAATAAGAACGTTTTCAGAAAGGTTTACTAAAATCACAACCTTGAAATGTTCTTTAGAAGGACATGTCCACTGTCCAATAATTGTTAATAATACTTTTAACTCTGCTCAAGCTACAACAGTAAGCAGAGAACAGCTCATACACACTCTGGAGCAAATAATTTGACAGAGTGCCATTTGGAAACATTAACGCTCCTGATGATAGCCGTGGTCCTCTTCATCAGAACCAACACCCTTGGCTCAAATAGATATGGCATCAGTCCAAACACAAATGCAGGTTTCATTATCGACTCTGCTTCTGGCAGGTTTGCAGGTGTAGGTGGTAATGGCAAAAACTTTAATGTAAAGGGTCTCCAACGCTTTTGTAAAAGCTGTCAAGTGTGGTTTTGCTGGGCTGAAATTAAAAACTTAATTCACTAGATATTGTAAAAAAAAGGACAAGCTCTTCAATATGCCTTGTGTCAGCTTACTGTTTTAGTAGGATATACAGCAGCATAGAAAATAAAATTGTGGATGTCATACCATTTGATGGGGTCTTTAAGGTCTATACCTAAAAAGGTTAGATTTTTTTAGTATGAAAAACATGTATTGTAACATTGCAAAATGAAACAATGGACCTCTATGAACTTATTTTCTCAGAATGCCAATTTGTCTTCTAGATTCAGTGCGAATAGTTCTGGTGCAAGAAAAGAAAAAAAAGGTGTTATTTTGTGTAATCTGACTTGCTATAACTGGTCCTTCCATCTTTAAACTCATCTTGATCTAAGATGAGCATATGAGGAAAAAATTGGATTTGTGCTGCAGTCTGAATGTAGCCTAATTATACTTCATAGACTAAAAAAGTCAACATTTTATTACTTCGTACTTAGCGTTCACATGACCTTGAGGTACAGATGTTTACAAGAGTTAACAGTGTGAATTGAGACACAACAGACCACTTCACACCAGGCCAGTGTTTAAAAGATAATAAAAAATCAGAATCTGAAGGTTACAGTTACTCCAAATCTAGGTCAAGTTATCTTTACCAATATAGAGAATTCACAAGTATTACATGCATCTGAATGGCTGCATAGGAACTGTACAATCATTGTTCTTGGGCTAAGGTAAGGGGTGTCCAAACTTGGTCCTGGAGAGTTTAGTTCCAACTTGCCTCAGCACACCTGCCTGGAAGTTTCTAATATGCTTAATAAGACCTTGATTAGCTGGTTCAGGTGTGTTTAATTGGGGTTGGAGCTGAACTCTGCAGGACAGCGGCCCGCCAGGAGCAGGACTGGACACCCCTGGTTTAGCTGTTACAGGGTCAGGCATGGGTTAAAATGTGGGTCTCGTGGGTGACTAGCACTGGTTTGGGTTTTGCAAGGTCTGGATTTTGGATGGTCTCGAATCCAACTCTATAACCAGTGACGGAATAAACAGAAACATATGACCCATGGCCTAGTGTAGGGTGACCATACATCCTATTTTATCCATGTCCTGGTCAGGATTTCTAAATGGTCTAAAATGTCTAGAATTTGCATTGGTTTGACCGTTCTCTGTAGACCCACCTTCTTGCATGTTATAATTGGTTGATTATCTACAATTCCCACATGCGATTGGTCAATCTTCTTTTCAGTCTTCAACTACATGCAGAGCGCAAACGCCGATCGGTAAGCGCAACACTGCTTCAAGCCGAACACAACTATAACTTGGACAGTTTAGGCAATTTACAAATCCTGGTCAGGAGTCTTTCCATTTGTTAATTTATTATACAATCAATCAATCAATCAATCAATCAATCAATAAATAATATTTTAACTATTTTAAGAATGGCATTAGCTAATATCTCACTGGTCAGTCAATTCTATTAATGAAGTCAAAATTTCTAACCCTAACTCTAACCTGTCAAATTCATTGTATAGATTTGTATAGTTTTTTTAAAGGTCTTTTTTAATGCCTTATAGTAACTTTTAGTAGATTAGAGCTTGATGATTATAGTTCATGTTTTGTAATGGTACCAGCAATCAAGAAGTTGCCATACTATAGTATGTATTGCTCCACACGAGCCTATAATGTATGTAAGGGGACTCTAGTTGGATATACTTAATATCCAAATTTATATAAAGAGTTGAGCGATAATATATTATTACAATTATTACATTTTGCGAGAAAAAAAAATCAGTTGAGATTTATTATATAGCATACATATTGCTATAATATGCATCCAACTTTATAATATAGAGATCTGCGATAAGGCAGTTTACATTTTTGGTACAATATAAACAATAATGCATCAGGGATTTGCTATATAGTATATTTTGCTTTACATTAGTATATTGTATGTACACACAGTTAAAGTATATATATATCCAAACACATATTGCAGAGCAAAAGTATATTCCATTGTTAAATTTTCTACGATAAAACAATAACTGTACATGACTGTAATGTGTGTATCCATGTACAATTGGATATACTTACAGTAGTTGTTATTAATTATTAATTTGTTAATCCAAGTTAAGCTGTGATATTGAGATTTATGAAACCTGTGAGGTTTTTGTGGTTTACAACAGTTTGGTGCAAAGACAAGCCTAATTACTATTTGGTCAGCCAAAGGAAAATAAATAGACTGCTCTATTTAGAAGCACGAATTACACATTTTCATGTCTGGTGTGAAAGGTTAACAGGAATCCTTAATAACCACCACAAACATCAGAGCGAAATTATTTGACAAACACAAAATGATGTCAAAATCCCTAACCACTGCTTTAAACCTAACCTTAAAATTTGATTGGTTAATACAAGAGTTGTTTGAACACCAACATGGATTCAGGAAATCACAGCAGGCCATCAAGCGGTCTTAGCAAGCAACTTCCTCCCAACAGTTTGTTTTGAGACTCTGAGAAGGTACCCCTCAGAGATGGAAGGCCGTCCTGCAGCTGACCTTCTTGTCTCTCCGTCTGATCAAGATTACGAGCGAAGAGAAGGCTTCAGCATCCAGAAGGTGGAGGGGAGCCTCACATCTACCAGACATTGTGTACCGCAGGGGAGTAAGGCGAAGAGATAATGCCCATGATGTGGTGGGTCCAAGGTGATCTTGAAAGCTCCATTTGAAGTTCCCAGGGTGTAAAGCTCCTCAACTGATGCTAGGAGACAGCCAGTGATCTTCCCAGCAGAGAGAATTATCTGCTGTATCCTGGTAGCAGGAGAGGGCCAAAAGAAAACCATACTGTGATGGATGAGGTCAAGATCCGACTTATCTGTAACATCAAGTTCAGAAATTGCTGGGGAAAGTTTGGGGAAATTTTTTTGAGTTCAGGGTTTGAATTTCTTTCTTATCCAACTGTAGAAATATTTATTTTTATGTCCATGAGATGAGTAAAAGTGCACAGTTACAGCAATACATCTCTTTCCATTGTCTTTCCATTTGTTAATTTATTATACAATCAATCAATCAATAAATAATATTTTAACTATTTTAAGAATGGCATAAGCTAATATCTCACTGGTCAGTCAATTCTATTAATGAAGTCAAAATTTCTAACCCTAACTCTAACCTGTCAAATTCATTGTATAGATTTGTATAGTTTTTTTAAAGGTCTTTTTTAATGCCTTATAGTAACTTTTAGTAGATTAGAGCTTGATGATTATAGTTCATGTTTTGTAATGGTACCAGCAATCAAGAAGTTGCCATACTATAGTATGTATTGCTCCACACGAGCCTATAATGTATGTAAGGGGACTCTAGTTGGATATACTTAATATCCAAATTTATATAAAGAGTTGAGCGATAATATATTATTACAATTATTACATTTTGCGAGAAAAAAAAATCAGTTGAGATTTATTATATAGCATACATATTGCTATAATATGCATCCAACTTTATAATATAGAGATCTGCGATAAGGCAGTTTACATTTTTGGTACAATATAAACAATAATGCATCAGGGATTTGCTATATAGTATATTTTGCTTTACATTAGTATATTGTATGTACACACAGTTAAAGTATATATATATCCAAACACATATTGCAGAGCAAAAGTATATTCCATTGTTAAATTTTCTACGATAAAACAATAACTGTACATGAGTGTAATGTGTGTATCCATGTACAATTGGATATACTTACAGTAGTTGTTATTAATTATTAATTTGTTAATCCAAGTTAAGATGTGATATTGAGATTTATGAAACCTGTGAGGTTTTTGTGGTTTACAACAGTTTGGTGAAAAGACAAGCCTAATTACTATTTGGTCAGCCAAAGGAAAATAAATAGACTGCTCTATTTAGAAGCACGAATTACACATTTTCATGTCTAAAATAATGCATCAGGGATTTGCTATATAGTATATTTTGCTTTACATTAGTATATTGTATGTACACACAGTTAAAGTATATATATATCCAAACACATATTGCAGAGCAAAAATATATTCCATTGTTAAATTTTCTACGATAAAACAATAACTGTACATGACTGTAATGTGTGTATCCATGTACAATTGGATATACTTACAGTAGTTGTTATTAATTATTAATTTGTTAATCCAAGTTAAGCTGTGATATTGAGATTTATGAAACCTGTGAGGTTTTTGTGGTTTACAACAGTTTGGTGCAAAGACAAGCCTAATTACTATTTGGTCAGCCAAAGGAAAATAAATAGACTGCTCTATTTAGAAGCACGAATTACACATTTTCATGTCTGGTGTGAAAGGTTAACAGGAATCCTTAATAACCACCACAAACATCAGAGCGAAATTATTTGACAAACACAAAATGATGTCAAAATCCCTAACCACTGCTTTAAACCTAACCTTAAAATTTGATTGGTTAATACAAGAGTTGTTTGAACACCAACATGGATTCAGGAAATCACAGCAGGCCATCAAGCGGTCTTAGCAAGCAACTTCCTCCCAACAGTTTGTTTTGAGACTCTGAGAAGGTACCCCTCAGAGATGGAAGGCCGTCCTGCAGCTGACCTTCTTGTCTCTCCGTCTGATCAAGATTACGAGCGAAGAGAAGGCTTCAGCATCCAGAAGGTGGAGGGGAGCCTCACAGATTCATCTCCACCCACAGCTTACCCTGGTCCAGCTCACGCTGAGGCTGAGGAAGACTTTAATCACCCGAGGGCACAAACAGCAGGGCCGGGCCCAAAGTGACAGCGGAGCGCTAACAGTTGTTAGGCGACAGGAAGTAGGAGATGCAGGGGTGATGAAAGCGAGAGGCCGAAATAAATTAATGGCAGAAGAGAGGGTTGTTGTAATAAAGCACGCAGACTAGAGGGCTGAGGCTTGGCCGTAGATCTGCAAGGTACGTGGATGCACCTCAGATTTACAGGACGGCCGAGTTCATTGCACATGCAGCGCGAGTAGTGGTGCAATGAAGGGTGGAGGGGAGAGATGCATAAATCAGAGGCACGGTGTGGAGGCCGAGGATGGGGATCTTACACAAACACCACACTAACCTCTCCGAACACAAAGAGAAAGAACAATATAACAACGTTCTCAATGGTTTTGGTGCACGGGTCATTTTTTATGGTCCAAAATTCTTACGACCCCATAAGCGTTACAGAATTAAAAGAATATTTTGAGTTTAATACTCAAAATAAGCTCAGTTGACAGCATTTGGGGCTAATGTTGATTACCACAAAAAGTATTTGCATAAAAAAGAAGAAGTTTGGATTACAGTGAGGCACTTGCAGTGCAATGAAAGTGAATACGGGTAATTTGTAAATGGTAAAATGTTTTAAATGTAAAGTCGGCAACACATCTGATGAAGAGCCTGCGTGCTCGAAACGTCACACACACTATGCGACAGTTTTTTAAATACATTTTTGATACTTTTGGAGCTTTGGTGTTGCCGACTTTACATTTAAAAATGTTTCCACTTGTCTCTTAGTCGAGCACCCAGTTGAGATCGATGTGCGTGCTTTTGCCTGCTCTTTGTAATTTGTAAATGGTAAAATACTATAGTATTGTCACAACATGTAAGCAATATGCATGTTAAACACGAATTTAGTCAGAAAAAAATTTGCTAACACTATATTTTAAGGTGAGATAGTTACACATGCAGTTATAACATAGTTATACATGTCATGTTATAACACAGCGAATTTTGCATAACCACAAGAAATTAACCCTAAATATTACTGTGAGATCGATGTGCGTGCTTTTGCCTGCTCTTTGTAATTTGTAAATGGTAAAATACTATAGTATTGTCACAACATGTAAGCAATATGCATGTTAAACACGAATTTAGTCAGAAAAAAATTTGCTAACACTATATTTTAAGGTGAGATAGTTACACATGCAGTTATAACATAGTTATACATGTCATGTTATAACACAGCGAATTTTGCATAACCACAAGAAATTAACCCTAAATATTACTGCTATTAGTGCTTATTTGTGTCATTACACATAAACAATGTCACTTCAAAAGTATAACCAAAAATCACTCACAAACCTTTTCTGTGTGACGTTACAGTATACCCATTTGGCAATGCAATGCCATAAATCCTACAAAACCTGATTTAAACAGCTCAAATAAAACACAGAATGACACAATATAGTTATAACAAAATTATTAATATACATGCTCTACGTTTCTGCCTTTAAATCCTGTAAAATTGGCCTCTTTCACTTCCAAGTGAATTCACTTCCATTTTAAAGCAAATGTGGAAGTCAAACGAAAAATATATATTTTTTAACCAATACTAACCAATTTAGTATATAGTAATAGTATTGGTAAACAATACTATACTTCAAGTTCTGTCATTTGAGCATAACTAGTATGAACCTGTTTTTTTCCTTTAAGACATATAATTTAGGATCCTAAAGGTCTAATTAGCATAACTAGCTTCTTAAATTGTTAATGCACAGTATTTTACTAGTCAGTTTTATTAACATTCTAACAAGTTTTGTAGCTCATCATTTGGTCTTCATTGGCATTCACCCGGTCTAATGAGAAAGCTGGGCTCATGTATTGCATTGCAACTTGTCAAAGTCTGGCTTACACTCATATATCATCACTGCCATAATATAAAACTTAGATTAGACTTGGTCTTGATGCAAACAAGAATGCTGAATCCTGTCTTGCAAAAGTAAGTACAGGCAAACTCATCGGCCTGCAGAGGAGGTCACACTGTAGCCCACCTTTTAGGTAATATTTTAAGCACAATAGATGCTGCATATTTTATATATGAAAAGTGATGAGTGAAGTGTTTAGAGATGTCCCATAAAGGTGTCATAAAAGTAACTCATACTTGCATATATTCAAATTATTCCCATAAAGCCATAAACTTAAATTTGTGTGTGAGAAAGACCAAAATAAAAGACGTTATTAGCAGAAAATCACAACTTTCAAATCTCATTTACAGTGGCTATATTCAAATGTTAATCACCATTCACTTTAATTGACCCTTCACAGGGAGTTTGATTGACAGGCGATCTGACCAATCATAACTCTGAATCTGCATATTTTTGTCCGACAAACAAACAGGACAGGAGAGTAGATTACCGTCGGTGGACTTGACCTTGAAAAATGATGTCTCTCCACGGTTGAAACAAGGTACCTTCTGATGTTCATTCATGTTTATTTCATGCTATAACTAGTAAAGAGGAAGAGATGATTGGTTCACATGCCGCTTGAACTGAGGCACTACAGCGATCTGTCACGACACATTAAAGAGCCCCAAAACAATATTTATTGTTTGAATTTCTTGAATGACAAACTTTGAAAACTGAGACTTTATTTCATACACTATATAAAAAAAAAAAAAAAAGTTACCTAACTCAAAAAAAAAAGGGAAACCTATCTTCCTCCCAACAGTTTGTTTTGAGACTCTGAGAAGGTACCCCTCAGAGATGGAAGGCCGTCCTGCAGCTGACCTTCTTGTCTCTCCGTCTGATCAAGATTACGAGCGAAGAGAAGGCTTCAGCATCCAGAAGGTGGAGGGGAGCCTCACAGATTCATCTCCACCCACAGCTTACCCTGGTCCAGCTCACGCTGAGGCTGAGGAAGACTTTAATCACCCGAGGGCACAAACAGCAGGGCCGGGCCCAAAGTGACAGCGGAGCGCTAAACAACAGTTGTTAGGCGACAGGAAGTAGGAGATGCAGGGGTGATGAAAGCGAGAGGCCGAAATAAATTAATGGCAGAGGAGAGGGTTGTTGTAATAAAGCACGCAGACTAGAGGGCTGAGGCTTGGCCGTAGATCTGCAAGGTACGTGGATGCACCTCAGATTTACAGGACGGCCGAGTTCATTGCACATGCAGCGCGAGTAGTGGTGCAATGAAGGGTGGAGGGGAGAGATGCATAAATCAGAGGCACGGTGTGGAGGCCGAGGATGGGGATCTTACACAAACACCACACTAACCTCTCCGAACACAAAGAGAAAGAACAATATAACAACGTTCTCAATGGTTTTGGTGCACGGGTCATTTTTTATGGTCCAAAATTCTTACGACCCCATAAGCGTTACAGAATTAAAAGAATATTTTGAGTTTAATACTCAAAATAAGCTCAGTTGACAGCATTTGGGGCTAATGTTGATTACCACAAAAAGTATTTGCATAAAAAAGAAGAAGTTTGGATTACAGTGAGGCACTTGCAGTGCAATGAAAGTGAATACGGGTAATTTGTAAATGGTAAAATGTTTTAAATGTAAAGTCGGCAACACATCTGATGAAGAGCCTGCGTGCTCGAAACGTCACACACACTATGCGACAGTTTTTTAAATACATTTTTGATACTTTTGGAGCTTTGGTGTTGCCGACTTTACATTTAAAAATGTTTCCACTTGTCTCTTAGTCGAGCACCCAGTTGAGATCGATGTGCGTGCTTTTGCCTGCTCTTTGTAATTTGTAAATGGTAAAATACTATAGTATTGTCACAACATGTAAGCAATATGCATGTTAAACACGAATTTAGTCAGAAAAAAATTTGCTAACACTATATTTTAAGGTGAGATAGTTACACATGCAGTTATAACATAGTTATACATGTCATGTTATAACACAGCGAATTTTGCATAACCACAAGAAATTAACCCTAAATATTACTGCTATTAGTGCTTATTTGTGTCATTACACATAAACAATGTCACTTCAAAAGTATAACCAAAAATCACTCACAAACCTTTTCTGTGTGACGTTACAGTATACCCATTTGGCAATGCAATGCCATAAATCCTACAAAACCTGATTTAAACAGCTCAAATAAAACACAGAATGACACAATATAGTTATAACAAAATTATTAATATACATGCTCTACGTTTCTGCCTTTAAATCCTGTAAAATTGGCCTCTTTCACTTCCAAGTGAATTCACTTCCATTTTAAAGCAAATGTGGAAGTCAAACGAAAAATATATATTTTTTAACCAATACTAACCAATTTAGTATATAGTAATAGTATTGGTAAACAATACTATACTTCAAGTTCTGTCATTTGAGCATAACTAGTATGAACCTGTTTTTTTCCTTTAAGACATATAATTTAGGATCCTAAAGGTCTAATTAGCATAACTAGCTTCTTAAATTGTTAATGCACAGTATTTTACTAGTCAGTTTTATTAACATTCTAACAAGTTTTGTAGCTCATCATTTGGTCTTCATTGGCATTCACCCGGTCTAATGAGAAAGCTGGGCTCATGTATTGCATTGCAACTTGTCAAAGTCTGGCTTACACTCATATATCATCACTGCCATAATATAAAACTTAGATTAGACTTGGTCTTGATGCAAACAAGAATGCTGAATCCTGTCTTGCAAAAGTAAGTACAGGCAAACTCATCGGCCTGCAGAGGAGGTCACACTGTAGCCCACCTTTTAGGTAATATTTTAAGCACAATAGATGCTGCATATTTTATATATAAAAAGTGATGAGTGAAGTGTTTAGAGATGTCCCATAAAGGTGTCATAAAAGTAACTCATACTTGCATATATTCAAATTATTCCCATAAAGCCATAAACTTAAATTTGTGTGTGAGAAAGACCAAAATAAAAGACGTTATTAGCAGAAAATCACAACTTTCAAATCTCATTTACAGTGGCTATATTCAAATGTTAATCACCATTCACTTTAATTGACCCTTCACAGGGAGTTTGATTGACAGGCGATCTGACCAATCATAACTCTGAATCTGCATATTTTTGTCCGACAAACAAACAGGACAGGAGAGTAGATTACCGTCGGTGGACTTGACCTTGAAAAATGATGTCTCTCCACGGTTGAAACAAGGTACCTTCTGATGTTCATTCATGTTTATTTCATGCTATAACTAGTAAAGAGGAAGAGATGATTGGTTCACATGCCGCTTGAACTGAGGCACTACAGCGATCTGTCACGACACATTAAAGAGCCCCAAAACAATATTTATTGTTTGAATTTCTTGAATGACAAACTTTGAAAACTGAGACTTTATTTCATACACTATAAAAAAAAAAAAAGTTGACCTAACTCAAAAAAATAAGGCAACCTATCGCTCTCTACTTGTTAAGTTAACTCAACTTGCAACATACAACTTAAAAACTTTAGCTCATCTAATGAATAAAAGTCAGTCTACTTTAAAAGATCTGTCAGAGCAACCAAAGATTTCTTAGCATTTAGCAATGCTAATCTTTTTTTTTTTTTTAATCCTCTTTCTTTTAGCTATATGTTTATTTTCAAAGCCTTCTACATAACATGGATAATATTTGCCTCTTAAAACTAAAGGCAAACATTTATGCTGATAAGTCAACTGTATTAAACAAGTTGCAATGAGATGCACATATACCCCAGCACACGATTCCCAACCATGGTGCAGTAAAAATATGAACTCTGATCCACATGACAGCTAACTGACAGCAGCAGCAGCATAAATTAAGCCAGTAAAATTTAAAACAATGATACTATTTTATGTTGGCCTGTTGTCACTGTCCTCTTCGCTCTGCAATGTATTTTTCACTGTGTGAAAAAAGTTGGGCCAATTTCCAAATATTCCCACTCCAATTTTTTTCCATAGAAGTTAGTGAAGTACTTGACTCTGCTCTGTTTTCAACATTTTATGACTTACACAAGCAATTTAAAAGCACTTTTTGGGCTGATAATTCCTCTCAGTTTATAAAAGTAACAACAATAAATTAGGTACAACAAGGTGATTGAGGTCTTGCAAGATCTTGCAAGAAGCAAGTGTGTTTGATTAGGGCTGGAAGCTATCCTGAACTGGAGCTGAAGAGCCCTGCACTAGTTTATTTCATGTGACAGATTCATTTTGCGTGTGACAAATGTATTTTTAATAGTACAAATAATTTCATGCAGTCTCTCAATTAACATGAGGCCATAAAAACTGCAGTTAGAACAAGTCATTTTAGATGGAGTTTAGCATGTCACACAGACATTTATATTAAGTTATTTTGACACCGATTTCAACTGTTAGACTCATATGTCAGCATTCAAACAAATAAGTTGATATTTAACTTATTTTATGCTTAACAATGCTGAAAATCCATCTTAATAAGCATGATTTAATACATTAAGAATAAAAGTAGTTCAAAAGTAGTAGGACATAAAACTTAAAAGCTTGAAAAATGTCTTGATGTCCTTGAAATTTAATTATGTGTGTCGCACAGGATTCAATAAATGGTGACAAAACAGGATGTTTACATTATTATTTTATTTTCAGGCCAGTATGAACCCCGATTAGATTTTAAATAGTGTGCCTATTTCTGTCCACACTGATCAGTCTGATATGTTTCTAACTCACTTTCACATTTTGTTTTTGGCCTTTTTGACATGTTTAGTGAGGAAAGAAAATGACATGAGCCTGATTCAAACACATTAGCCTGCCTGCTCGCCACAGCTCAGCGTGTTTGAGCACATACAAATATATTAACCGCTAGGCCACTGCTCTACACTTGTGAACTCTTTCTGAAATGTCAGCCAGCCTATCAGTATTCTGCACAGAGCTTAATGAATTTCAGAGCAGAAAGGCTCTTTTTAGACCTTGGAATAATCTTTTCCCAGTGAAGATCAGTGATGAGTGTCACCAAACACAAAAGCTGCTACTCCATATGAAAAATACCCCAATATCTCTATGTATCATTTGAAGCATCTGCTAAGATGAACAGCACTTTGATTTAACACGTTTCCCATTTCTGGTAACTTATCGTGGTATAAAATAATCATAAATCTCTCCTGATAAGCGAGCATTACAGAGAGAGACTGATAAATGAGAACAATGGCCTTGCCAAGAGTCTTTGTGATATTAGCAGGTATTTAAAAACACATCTATCAAACAACTCAATGTTTATTCAAGGTCACGGCCAACAGTAAGGGACTCTCCAAATACACCCTGAATTTGCCAAAGTTTGCTGAGCTTGAAGCATGTAGTATACAGCAATCCAGATATGAATGAGCAGAACTCCATAGTCTGCTTTGTTTTAATCAGTCTTTTTTATGCTGCCAGTCAAAACTTCTGGCTATTCAAAACCCTGCATGACTGTGAGAAAACAAGTCTCCTAAGAAACTCAAAGAAGTAGACAGGTGCATGTTGTCATTTCTTTTTTAAGAAAGTATGACTTGACAAATGTTCTCCAGACGGTCACTGATTAGAAGAGTTTTTAGTCAGTCTGCAGTCTGCAAAGTCAAACGTTAGCCTTGATGAACAATTGCAGAAGGTTGCCGTCATCAAGACTTCCAGTTTTAATTAGAAAACCCAGCTGTCTGTGGCAGCTGTTTCTCTGAGACGCTTCATACCAGTGATTCTTAAACTATGTGACACAACTGTATTGGGCCATGACTGATCAAAAATAATAAAAGGAGATCTTTTATCTTACTTTTTATGTTATTCAAATTGTTAATTGTTTATTCCCAATGTCTGATTATAATGTTAATATGTATTAACTGTAAGTCTTAGATATTTATGTATCTAAGACTTACAGATGCACTAATATTAAATTCTGTTTGATAACCAATAATATTGTTACGACCAATAACCGATAAATGGCTGATAGTAATAATGTCTAATATTTTGTGAAAATTCAAAAGAACATTAAAAAGCTTACAAAAAACCATGGAATTCAATAGGGTGTCCTGACTTTTTCACTATTAACCAAGAGTTTTCCCTCAATAAACTTTGTATAAAATGTTCCTCTTAATGATAGTAAGCCATGTAATTGTTGTAGTAGCTGACTAGATGGTACTTGGATGTTTTGATTTCATTAAAAATGGTACCCAAAAGGTCCAAAGACCAAAGGGAACTGGTTCTGTGTGTCGCAAAGCTACAAAATAGTTAAATTCTTTGGGAAGTCAAAAAACAGAATGGATGTTTCCTTGTGACTACAAGTTGCCCCTGTTGTAAACAAACATTGAGAATAAAATTGAACATCAGCTATGCAATTCTGGACTAAAATGTACCTAAGGCTGCAGTAAAGCTGAATCAATGTTTCATGCAAACAGACAAAACCCTAAAACACAAATCTCTAGCTGCCATCTTTATAGTCTCCAGTCTGTTTTAAAGATAGCTACAAACCAGATAAAATCCTGAAAGACGATTTGTTAAATTGTAAACATGCTTCTCTCCTCACAAATTGACAAGATAAAATTAGAATTGTGCTAATGGATAGATTCTCTTTGGGTTTTAGTGCATATCTGAATTAATTATATCCTCCAAAATCACTTACGACGAGCCTCGGGGAATAACTAACCCAACAAAGACTTTGTTTCAGTCCCTAAATTGCCTAAGCATAAATTGAGGAGAAAAAATAGAGCTTCCTTTGTCCTGATTAGGTGAGCGTCATTCTCAAATTTAGGACGGGGTCATCGTGCTACTAAGATTGGCCTATTTCAGGTGTTCTTGTGCATAGTATGACAAAATACAGTTTTGCAGAGACTGTGAATTTTTTTAACCTTCCTGACATACTAACTTAGCAGTGTTATCAACATCCATTATTAGTGGTACCTGCGAAACATTTACCTGTTAAATCATTTGAGCCATAATATAATTTATGTAAAAATGGGGTCATTTCAGTATTTTATGTTTAAGGAGGTTAGATTACACATATTTATTTTGAGATTTGCTGAAGAAGTAAGCAATGATGGTAAAGATCAGTTAAATATATATATATATATATATATATATATACATATATATATATATATATATATATATATTTTAAGCAGGGAAATTAAGCATTCACAATTAAATATCTAATACATCAAACTTGTAGTTGGACTGTAATTAAATGATATTTAGCAGCATGCTTAAGAAAAGAGTGACAAACAAAAACATTCTCATTCAATTGCTCAAGCATGTCGTTTGAAATAAACATCAGCCATGCATTTGAATACTTTTATCGTTTTTTTTTTCATATCTTTTAGAAAGACATGCACAGATTTTGGAGGTGCAATCCAGTTTATCCAAGGACAGAACAATGTTGGTCTGTTTTACTCGACGTCTTACCCTCACAGCAGTATTGCTCTGGTGATTATGAACAGACATCAGTTATTAAGAGCACACATCTCTGATTTACATGGAGAATCATGGTCGCGACTGAGGCAATTTCAAAATGGGGAGGTTTGAGGTATGAAACATCTAATACTTTTAAAGTGTGGTCACAGAAGCATAATTTAAGTGAAAATTAACAGGCAAAAAGGGTCAGATTTCTATAGACAGTAATATAGAGCAAAGCACACAGAAGTCTGTTTCCAGTCAAGCAGCTTTTTGTTGGTCAGTGTGGAGAATTTGCATGACCAAACTGAACTTGAGAGAAATCTGCGAAGGAAACTTTTTCACTCTCATGTGAAATTCCTGATCACACACATTCCCATTAAAATGACTGGAATGATGGCAAAATTTTGCACAGCAAAGGTAAATGTGACTGCACCTCGATTGTGTTAACATCAAGGAAATTAGGATTTTCCATTTCATGACCCCTTTAGTATTGTCACGTGTTTGCCTCTGTTTAGTTCCTGTTTGCCCCTATTTGGTTCAGTTCCTCTTTTCATTTAGTTTATTCCGTTCACCTGTTTTGATTGAGTTCTCAACCTGTTTCAGTTTTACCTATTACATTACATATGTTTATATACCCTGTGTTTTCCTCAGTTCCTTGCTTTGAAGTTACGTTGTAGTGTTTTTATCATTTGTTCTTCAGTGTTAAACTCTTAATAATAAAAGATTCACCTTTGGATTACCCCTTCGCTGTGTGCCTCATCTACTCACATCATGACAGAAAGCAATACCATAAAACTGAAAGTGAGCAGCGTCTTTTTCCCCGTGTTTGAGTTCCGCCTTTTTGAATAATTTTTGTTTTCCTGTTTTTTCCCCACGGCACGGAAACCGCTGCACGTTTCGCCGCTCTGAAGACGAGCCCGCCGGCCGCTCCGAAGATAGGCCCACTGGCCGCGCCGTTGTCAAGCCCACTACGAAGTCAAGCCCGCTGGCCGCTATTGACCCAAGCTCACCGGTCACCGCAACGACAAGCCTGCCAGCTGCCCAGTTCACCCATAATCAGAAAAGGTGGAAGAGGAGAAATGGACGACTCAGGGCCCTCTTCCTCGCCCGAGTGCGCCTAGCCCCAGAGCTCGCTCCCATGTCGGCTCCAGCCCCAGAGCTCGCTCCCGTGTCGGTTCCAGCCCCAGAGCTCGCTCCCGTGTCGGCTCCAGCCCCTGAGTCCGCTCCAGTGTCGGCTCCAGCCCCTGAGTTCGCTCCAGTGCCAGCTCCTCGAAAGTGCCTTGCTGTGCCTGCTCCTCCAGAGCACCCTCCAGTGCCAGCGCCTCGAAAGCGCCTTGCTGTGCCTGCTCCTCCAGGGCACCCTCCAGTGCCAGCGCCTCGAAAGCGCTTGTTCCCGAGCCAGCGCCTCGAAAGCCCCTTGCTGTGCCTTCTCCTCCAGAGCACCCTCCAGTGCCAGCGCCTCGAAAGCGCCTTGCTGTGCCTGCTCCTCCAGGGCACCCTCCAGTGCCAGCTCCTCGTAAGCGCTTCTCAGTCCCCAAATCCGGCTAAGAGTGGGCTCCTGTTCCCAAGTCAAGTCAAGTCAAGTCAAGTCAAGTTTATTTGTACAGTGCTTTTCCAAGTCAAGTCAAGTCAAGTCAAGTCAAGTCAAGTCAAGTCAAGTCAAGTCAAGTCAAGTCAAGTCAAGTCAAGTCAAGTCAAGTCAAGTCAAGTCATTCAGTTCCTGTTCTCATTTAGATAAGCATCGTTTATTCCGTTCACCTGTTTTGATTGAGTTCTCCACCTGTTTCAGTTTTGCCTATTACATTACATATGTTTATATACCCTGTGTTTTCCTCAGTTCCTTTGTCTTGCTTTGAAGTTATGTTTTTATGCTTTGTTCGTCAGTATTAAACTCTTGGAGTGAAAATAAAAGACTCACCTTTGGATTACCCCTTCGCTGTGTGCCTCATCTACCCACATTTATAAGTATGACAAGTATACTGTTAATTCATTCTTTACTGCATTTATATTTTGTATAATGTCACACTTTCAGTTGGTTTGGACTTCCTGTTTCATTTGTTTCCCATGAGTTCCTGTTTTCCTTTGTTCTTTTCCCACCACTCCTTATTTGCCATGGACACCTTAATTTATGGTTAGTTTCAGCTGTTTTGGTCTATTAGCTCCAATTGTGTTTTCCTTATAACCCTTTCTCTGATTATCATTCTCTGTCCGGTCACCATTATAACAAGTTGTGTTTTCCCTCGCCATTCTGCCCATTGTTTGAGTTGTTTATTAAATAAAGATGAAATTAAGTGGTATTAAAAGAAATACAATGACTTGGAAGAGTCACTTCAAACGTGTTGCTTTTGATAACACTTTAGTATAGGGACCAATTCTCACTTTTAACTATACTCATTGTCATGTCATTTATTAACATATTGGCTGTCCATTAGCACATATTCTGCATGACCATATTCTACATCCCTAATCCTACCCAATACCTTACTCACCCAATAACTTACCAACTATCTTACTAACTATTAATAAGCAGCAAATTAGTAGTTTGAGGCAAAAGTTGTAGTTTGTTAACAGCAAGAATGTGAGCTTAAAATAAATTGTGACCTTGTTTTCATATGAATGGTACATGTTCTTGCTTAATATTATTACACATTTGTTCTAAACCCTTTACCCGAAGTATTAAACTTTCAGAGCAAAATTTCAATTTACTCCAATACATTTGTGAATGAATGAAACCCAAATCACAACATGCTGATAAAAGTTGTGCTGTTACTTTTCTAAGCCTTTAGACTTACAATAAATTGGGGGGAAAACACATTTGAAAGAGGTGTCTGAACCATATTGTAAGTCCAGAATATCATAGATACTGAGGGGTTGGGTTATTTGAACTTATTTTAAGGTGTACTGTGGGCTGTTGCAATGCTTTACATTTTCTTTTTCTTGTAAATAATGTAACTATTCCAAAATGTAAAGCTAGTGTTGAATAATGACGAATAATCAGCCATACAGCATGCCAAATCCCTTTCTCCCAATCTCTTTCTCTTGCACTCACACATTCAAACTCTAGACAAATGCTAATGTGTCTCCATTCAGCAGTCACACAGCTGTGAGGAAACCACTGTGCTCAATCTAGATGGGTAATTACAGTCCAATATTAAGGGACCGCTGTCAGAGAATGAGCAGGGTGCCCGGGTGCCTCTGTTTACTCTGTCAGAACACTGGCATTTACTGTAATTACAGCCCTGCTTTAGAAAACACTATGCAAAACATTACATCTCAAGCTCACAGTGTGCAGGAGGAAGACTGAGCTGAGTTTTGGGTATATCTCACAATTAATTTACTAACATAAGCCTACCTTGCATATCTGTGGATTCTGCATATTTTTGGATCCGTGGAACAGTGTTACCTAGCATGAATGCCATAACTTTAAGCCTCGAGAAAAGGCTCTCATTTTCACTCAAGGAACAAGAGAAGAATTTAATTTACATTCACATTCACAACATTTGTGCTTCTGAAGCCACTTGGCCAAAACAATATCTTAAAAAAGGACTCATCTCGCTTCAGCATTCTCAAAAGTGATTGAGGGATAAAGATATTGTTGAGCCCCCCACTGATACTGAAATTCAAGAGGGTTGAGAGAGATGGCACATTACAGTCGGCTGACAGCATGGGGTTTTGCCACTGAGAAACAAGATTTTCTGAAGTGTGGCTGAAGCCCTTATGGAGGAAGCTGCTCAGAGTCTGACACATTGACTTGACACTGAAATGCCAAACAACTAAGTAGGTCAAACTAAAAAAATAAATAAAATAAAATCACAGCATATCTAGTCCAAGTAAAAATATGTAGAATTGACCTAGCAAGAATAAATTAATAATTTAAATAATGATAATTATTATTATCATTATTTAATCCATTTAATCTACTCTTTTAATTAGCGTCCTCGTGCCCTTGTGTGCTGATGTAAATTATTCAAATATATGATGAATGCAGGCAGATGGGAAAAAGAAAGTAGTTGAAGCAGCGGAGTAGCATAAAAATAGCAATGGAAATAACATGTAAAAAAAGAAATAAAAATAAAAATAATATATATAATAATATAAAAATAAATGAAAAACTAAAATGAAACGAAATGAAACTAATAACAGTTATTGAAAACCTAAATGAAATAAAATAATGATGATCAAAAAATGAATAATTGTTTTCATAGGCTAATCATTCCCTTCTTTGTTCTGCGCTCCGAAAGTGTTCTGTTAATTCTGCTAAACTTTAATTACTAAAACTAAACTATATAAAAACAAAATAGAGATGGGTTCACAAAATATAAACTAAACTAAAATGAACAAAAATGATTAATTAAAATAATAAAAATGAAGCAAAATTGAAAATGACAACAAATTAAAAATGTAAAACTATAATAACCTTGGCACGAATGCCTTTCATTGGTGCGTGAGGAGGGGGATCCGCCAAATGAGGTGGCGGATCAGATTTCGGAGGTGCTGGATTTGGATCCGGCTTATTCCGCCACAAATTAAGCCCTGGAGTTGCCTCAGTGCAGGCTTGGTAGAAGTGAGGATTGAGGGCGCAAAATGGGTGAGGACGTACCCTTCTGAAACCTGTAATCACAATGGGATACCCTAAAGTTTGCAAGACTACAAGTGCTCATACGACAAGGCCAAGAACAGTCACTTGTTTAGTTCCTGATTGAATCGAGCTTTTTGAATGAATTGGCTGAATGAATAATTCAACGACTCACTCAAAAGTCAGTCATGTGCTGCCACCTGCTGGTATAATGAAGTAACCTGCTGACAACACAGACAATTGGAGTGATACAAATAAACAATAAGTTAAAGAGGCCTTGACTTATTCACAATATAAAATTGCCACCACACAATACAAATATTATAAACCAAAACAGTTTTGATGCTGGTTGCAGTTTTGACACAGTTTTGAAGGCTGGTTGCTAAGTATGTTGTGCAGTGATACACAGAACCATTGGGTGAAACTTTGTTATTGTGAATAAAACAGCTGTTTTCAACCAGTCAGAATCAAGGACTGGAAGTAACCGTTTTAGAAACAGTGATAAGTCTGCTGCAGGGGACCTCGGTTGGAACGCCTCTCATTCAGTCAGACTCAAGGACCAGAACTGTATAAAATATATTAACTCTATAGGGAAGACAAAAGGAGCAGAAAGTTCTAAAATAGCTACAAACTTTTAATATATATCACATCTCCATCCATTTAGCTTTCAAAAAAGCTTTTTGTACAACATAATATTACTTTCTGTTCTGTTGTGTTTTAGTAGTTCACATGAGAATTTCTGCTTGTACCACAGCTGGAAGTACTTCATCCTGTGCTGATGATATCAAAGCACTTTGAGAGAATATATGCCTTGCACTTAACAAGAGACCTCTAAACCTCTAATGTACCTGAGTATAGAGGCTACAGCATATACCAGGAAGAGAAAGCATATGTAAGAGGCCTCAGTTCCAGCAGCTTGGAAGAGTTGCTGTGTGACGCATCACTTAACCAGTGCACTGGTGGGATTTTCCTTATGGTGGTTCATAAATGGCATGGAGGGAAGTTTATTACACTACCATGAAGAATGCGGCTGGGTTTCTACAGTTAGCCATAGCACCTTTCACGCAGAGCCCACAAACACGATAAGCGTCATTTACGGTGTATCATGTCCCTATTATTATTGTATATATTTTTTTGCCATAGCCGATTTTGTCCCCATCACTTTATGAAATAGCGCACAGCAGGGATTTATCTAATACAGAGGAAGCATCTCCAGTTATTGGGCAGGAGTCTTCATTTCATTCATGTGTGTTAATGATTGACAATCTACAGTGCTGGAATTTTTATTTTTTATTTTTTTATCAGTCATGGAAAATCTCTCCAGCACACAGCTTTCATAGCTGTCAAACATTGTGACTTAAAATCTTTGTTTTGTGTAAATGCACTTTTTATTTCACAGCATGCCTTTGTATCTCGTAATTGCAACTTTTTTTTTCTCATAAATGCGACTCATGTTCTCATAACTTGTTTATGTTTATGAACAAGTTTATTTCTCAGAGCTTGTGACTTCTTGTTGTAACGGGGCTGACAAGACGTGAGACGTGGGGATCCATCTGCAGGCTTTTATTAGAGAGACGTGGTAAACAGGCAGGGCCAAACAATGGCAAACAGGTATATGGCGGGCAAAACACAAGAATAGTCCCAGGGCTAGCGTAGGTCACCGATAACCAGACAGAATCACAGGGGCGAGACGAGAGGGAGAAATCCAAGAAAACAGGCAAAGATCAAAAACCGCAAAAACAGGCAAGGCAAGGCAAAACAAGGAAACCACAGAGACTCGGAAAGGGGTACAGGCTAAACAATACTCAGCAGAGAAATGTGGTTAGAGTGGGTGTTATATAGTGAATGAGGTAATTCGAAACAGCTGTGTGCAATGAGTGCAATCAGGGCAGTGTGCAAATTGTGCAAAGAATGATGGGAAATGTAGTCCGGGGTGCTATGCAACAGTTTGTGTAGTGCGAGAGTCAATGAAATGGAAAGGGTGACCTCTGGTGGTGAATAAACAGAAGTCCATGGACTGAATTCGTGACACTTGTTATTGTGATTGTGTTACATGACAACATGGCAATGTGTGGATTTCATTCATAATATGTGGAATGTATTTTTTATTTTTTTTTTACACAAAATAAAATGGTCACAAAGTAAGTTCTCCAGCAAATGTAGCAGTAGACATTATGCAATTTTGGAAGTCTTGAAATTGTGACTACCTCTCAAAGTGCCTTTTTTGTGAATTTTCACTTTATATCTCACAATTGTGAGTTTATATCTACAAACAGAGTGGGGTAAATTACTTACAAATAGTAGTCCATTACTGATTATTAATATAATCTAGATTACTTATTTTTGGTAATGTATTCAGACTACTTTTTGGATTACTTTTAGATTACTTTTTTATGTAACTTGTTTTAAACTTACCATTAAACGTACCATATTGATATAAAATAAAAAGCAAAGCAAAAGAAAATATATTAACTTTTTGGTTACACTTTACTTGAAGGGGTGTGCATAAGACTGACATGACACCTTCATAATCATGATTTTTTTGTTTTCAACATCATACAATGCATTAAACATTACACCAGGGTTTCCCAAACTGGGTGTTAGAAAACACTCTCTGTCTTTTGATGCCGTACCCCTCCTTTCTCACTCTTTCTCTTTCCTTCTCTGAATCACCCCTCCCTACAAGTAAAGTGTTACCAAATTTGTTTTGTTTTCAACATCATACAATGCATTAAACATTACACCAGGGTTTCCCAAACTGGGTTTAATGTAAGAACTGCAGTGGGTTTGTGAGTTGATAAAAAGCTAATTAAGTAAATCATAAACATTTAAAATTATTTAAACACTTAAACTAAAATATTTGATTTGTTATGTGACCATATTGTGACCATTTACTGACAGCAGATAACTGTGAACATGTGAAATGTGTTGTTAAATTATTTAAATATTTACTTCCTCGTGGATATTTCAAGTAAATATTTCATGTCAAAAGGATTTGGCTGACAAAAACATTTGGGAATCCTTGCATTACATGAACAAACATTTAATACACATGAAAACAGCAATGACATTACGCTCCCAAAGTATTCCAGGTTTGACATTTTTTTGTCAGTTACCGAAGGTCACTGGATATGATGATGACACAGTGTTTCACAGATTTACATCACCAGTGTTTTGTAACTTACATAATTATTTGTTTTATACATGGTCTATACATTGCTTGAGAGGTGCTTTTTTCTCCCAAATTCAGAAGCATGGATCTCAAATTTATTTACAGGACATTTACATGATCATCCTATACTCTGAATATAGTCAAAACTACATGTATGAGAGACAGTAGGATATTTAGAACACAGAATTTAAAAGAAAAATAATAAATTAGAATGATTTACTGCCATTGTGTGAATAATATGTAATCATGCTATCCATAAAAATGAACTGTAATCTGATTATGACCATAATAAATTGTAATATACTCCAATTGTGAGTACTTGATTTTTGTAATCTGATTACGTAATCCAGATTAAATGCAACCTTACTGCCCAGCTTTGTTTACCAATGTGACTTTTTCTATCAATGTAACTTTATTTTGAACTTGATTACCATTTAAAAATATATATTTTTTACTGTGAGATAGAAGCATGATGCAAGACAATCAGCTGAGTTTCTTCTGAAAGTAGTCTTTCATAATAGGCCTGTTGTGATTTCTTAAACCTCCACAGCTTTGCTGTCAAGTTACATGTCTAGAAGTTTTGAACCAACACATTATATAATTATGAATTTGTGGTTTACAGAGCAATTTACTGTTGTTTGACACTTGAAATTAATTTGACCCTAAATTTATCATTTTGCAATCACTTAAAAAAACAAAACAAAAAAAAAACACTGACCATACACTGTCATATTTCTCTGCACCCTTACAAAATAAATATCACATGGCTGATCACATATTTCTTTACATTAAATATTTTAGGCACAGTTGGCAAATGCTTTGCTATTCATAGGACTATTACAGACCATTTCCCATCGCTGATCCTCTATCATTTTATTTCTCGTCCGAACCCCAGTGCCAGGAAACTGAAACATATTTTTAAAGTGCTTTTACAAGACTACCCGACTAATCTTTCAAAAGCATGAAAATCAATGCCCTCCTTGGCCCCCCTCTGCAGGAATTATGCACAGTCTCACACTTTGCTTGCCGAGTGCAGTGGACTGATCTAATACTCCTTGACCTGCTAATGTTAGAGCAGCAAATGTTCAAGGCTTTGCCAACTGGCATTAAATACGTGTTCAGGAGAAATGGAGGAAATTTTCATCATGGTGACACCATCAGCTCATGATTTTGTCCAATACTAGAGTTACAGACTGCGAGCGTATGCATAACGGCTGTCTTTGTGAGAAACCTTGCAGTATAGTGTAGAACAGATAATGCAATTGCAGCTATAAACTACGTGGGCGACCATGTATCATTTTTTTATTTATCCAAATTCATCTAAACTCTCAGGTGACAGCTGGAACTCAAGAACATGCTCACAGCAATCACCGGTCCCCAGATAAAGCAGAGGAGGCAGCATTATGAAATGAAATAAAGTGCTTAGAATTCTCTCTTTCATTATGTATTTAATCTGTAAGACCAGCAAGAGACCAGAAGTAAGTATGTTTTATGAACCTCTACTTTCAATGTGTATCACTTTGACTATGCATTTCCCTTCATTGTTTTGGGTTTCCTTCATTGTTCGCAATGGGGTATTTTTTAAATTAAAATACTTAAATTGGATTGTATTTGGGTGACAGGGTTTGTAACGAATCCGGCCTGTGGACTTCCGTCCGATTGCCACCAGAGGTCACCCTTCCATTATATTAACACTCACACTACACAGACTGTTTCACGTTACCTTGGACTACATTTCCCATCTGTCATTTCACTAATCACACGCTCACCTGAAACCAATCACATACACTACATAAGCCACTCAAACCATTACAGACTGCCGAGTATTGTAAGTGCATATCGCTACCCTAGCTGATACCTACTTTACGGAGCCTTCTCTTGTTTAGCTAGTCATTGTCATAGTCTTGCCTTGCCTGCTTTCCTGTGTTCAGATTCTTGCCTGACTATTTTGGATTACCCTTTCGTCTTGTCTTTTGGATTATGTTTGCACCTTACCTGGACTATTGCTCGTGTTCCTCAGATTACCCCTCTTGTCAAGCCCTCTGGATTACATTTGCCATCGATCGACCCATGCCTGTTTAACGGATTACTCTTGTGTCTTGCCCTAACCTTGCCTGTTTCTGTCCATGTCTTCTAATAAAGCTTTGCAAATGGATCCGCACATCTCATGTCTCGTTTGCCCCGTAACAGAGTTGATGGGGTAAAAAAATAAATCAATAACACTTAAAAATAAATAAGAATAAAACTATATCATTGTATGACATTCTATCAATTTTCCAAACCACCAAAGAGTGAGATTGACAGCAGGCTTTACACTTGACATTAACTCTTTCCCTGCCAACATAACAAAAACAAAAAAAAAGTTGCCAGCCACCACCAGCATTTTTGTTCATCAAATGTTCATGATCCCCAGAATCATCAGATCCAAAGCTTGCACAGTCCTAATTCCCTTCATGGGTCGACATGTCATTCCGTAATGTTATGTAGTTTTAACTACATAATATATATATATATATATATATATATATATATATATATATATATATATATATATATATATATATTATTGGCGATGTCACCTGGTAAAGAAACACTCCATCGCCAATTACTGGCCAGACATGCATAATACAGCGCTGTTTTTTCCTTCTTTTCAGGCCCCCAAAATACTGATGTCGTCTGAATGAGTGGCTAAAATGTATAAAAAGTTTTCTGCTTTTAGTTGAAAATGGTGTTGAGTAAATGCCCCCTTAGACTTTGTATTTAGTGCTGACTGCTTGTGCTAACCACTGGAGAAGTGTTTCTATTTAACAAAACTCATCAAGACCAACATTAATTCATGAAAAATACCTGTTTGTCTGGTTCATCTGTGTTTCACGTCCTCTACTTCTGCATGTAAGGAGGTCATAAGTCATTTCAAGGTCATTCTTGACTGTTCAAATACAGAATTCTTCTTGTCTATATTATATTGACTTGTCCTGCCATAGTCATCATGATATTGATTTTTATGCCTTGTGTATTGCAGCCTTCTATGAATTTTAGATTCTCATTCTAGCATTATTATACACACATACATATTTGTCTGACTATATTAGTGAAGACATTACATAGACTTCCATTGATTTTTATCAGGTTAATGATTTTTTTATATCCCCTAACCCAACCCCTAAACCTGCCTCTCACAGATGTGCAAAACATTAGATTTAAATAAAAGCATGTTTTGTCCAGTTTATATGCCTTTTTAACTAGTGAGGACCAGTAAAATGTCTTGGTTGTCATATGATTTAACTATATAAGTGAGGACATTCGGCCCTCAGAAGCATACTTAAACAAGTACATACACAAAATACACATTTTCTAAATTCAGATTAAATAAATAAATAGATTAAAAAAACAAAACACCTGCCATCCAGCAGTTGGGATCACATACTAACCCCAAATAAACGATGGTGTAATTGGGGCTGTAATTGCAAAACATACAGTTTTCATCCTCTATTTTAAGCCATTGTAATTGCACAAAGGCTTCACAATGCGATTATAGTCCCTGGGTTTAAGTCTGTCAATGTGACAGAGATGTGAGATTCTGGGGTTTGGGAGGAGGATACACAATCATTTAAGCAGCGTTTCACATCTTTACTGCCCCTTATGAGGATAAAAACAATCCTTTTAACTTAAATATCTTTTTCATGAAGCTCTGAGAGCATGACTCATTTGCACAGGTCCAATGCAAATTTTGGAGAAAATATTCAGTAACAGTCTGCTTTTAAAGACATGTGCATTAACTTGAACAATCTTTTTGCAAATAAGGGATACTAATAAAGTTATTTAACCTT
Source organism: Sinocyclocheilus grahami (assembly GCF_001515645.1). Taxonomy (NCBI): domain Eukaryota; kingdom Metazoa; phylum Chordata; class Actinopteri; order Cypriniformes; family Cyprinidae; genus Sinocyclocheilus; species Sinocyclocheilus grahami. Next base: position 445,615 of record NW_015505944.1, read on the forward strand.
TTAAACATCATTATTAATAAATCTTAATGTATATTAATTGATTATCTAATTTCGCAATACTAGTTTTTGATGAAATGTTGCTAAGGATGAGACTGAATTTAGGGACAAGCGCTTCAATATGTCCCACCCATACTTCCTGTTTCAAGGAAATGCATCATTACAGGAAGAAAAAAGCTACACTAGTCAGGCAATTTCTCAAGGTCTTTAAGTGCTTTTGAGACTTTACAAAATGAAGCAAAGCTACTGTTTTGTAGCTGTATAAACTAGTTTTGAATCTAAAGCAATCCTGGCTTTGGATAATCTTAGTACTGGAATGATTCCCAATGGCAAGTTTAACTTTTTAGATCAGTCCTTTAAAATTTTAATGAAATGACATAATTGGAATATGCCCCATGCAAATGTGGATGTTTGATGTTCGTCTGAGAGTTCTCAGTAGCTATAGAGCTTCAACAACTTCAAAACGTATCTATTCCATACAACAAGATGGGTTTACAAGTATTGCTCTTAAAAGAACAAACAAGTACCAAAAAAAAGGCCCATTAAATGAGAGTCAATAGTAACTAGTTGTGGTTTATATGTTGCACAACTAATTATTTGAATTTTGCACCATTAAACTTTGGTAAAAAATATTCCCCATGAATAAACAAAACATTTTCTTGAAGACTGAGACCAAGAGTAGCAAGCCTGTAGACTTAAAAAGGGAAACAAACAAACAAACAAAAAAGTTCTGGCAATACTTTACATTATGTTCCCATTAGTTAAAGGTGACATATCATGAAAATCGGACTTTTCCAGGTTTTAAGTGCTATAATCTGGTCCCCGGTGCATCTAGCAACCAAGGAAACGTGAAAAAGATTAACCCAGTAACTTTGTTTTGGTAAGCCTTTTTCTGCAAGCGTCTGAAAAAAGAGTGCGTCTGATTTCGTTCCCCTAGTGACGTTGCAAAGGGATCTCATTATAATATTACCGCCCCTTAATCTGTAGTTTCCACCCACGGCGCCATCATTTTGATTTCGCAAGCGACAACGGTGAACCAGCTCTAATGCCATCCAGTTGGCTAAACCGCCTCTAGTGCGATTCTAAACGCCCCACCCCTCACCTCAGCGGCATGTGCTCCAATTGTATTGTAAACAACGGCGTTGTTAATATCGCTTATCAGTTTGAGCCCGGTTGAGAAGCAGAGGATATTATTGAAGAGGATCGTGCAGAACCTGTGCAATCACGGCTTTTAATGGTAGGCCTATGTTTTTTGTTTGTTGTTGTCTCATACGTTTTGATACGCTGTTATTTGTAAATGCTACTGCTTATGTTAGCTTTTAATATATGGTTTTATCTTGATTAAAGCTTTAATACAGTACGGCAACTGCACGCGCGTCCACGTTTAACACTTCTCATAGCTATGTGAAAATAAGTGTAAAATTGGAACAGTTCATTGTTGGAGCTGAGCTGAATGAGAGAGAGAGAGAGAGAGAGATGCAGAGCGTGTGCAGAGCAGGGGGAAGCGAGGAACAGTATTAAGAACCGCTGCTTTAGAACTTTCATTTTGAAACTTGTGAATCCATTAGAATCGTTAGAAGACAGAATCGCGATTCATACATGAATAGATTTTTACGTGCACCCCTAGTTTTCTCTTCATCTTCTCTAAAGCAGTGCAGCATGGCCTCGCCCCCTTTGCTGCCTTTTCCCGATATAGAGCTGAGTGGCTTCTTCATTTCTTTCTTTGTTATGCATTATAATTGTATGAGTCTTAAAGAGATGGTTATACCAAAAATGGAATGGATTTCACCTCATCATGTTTAGTTTTCATTACTTGCTAATAATTTTGGTAAGGGAGGATAAAAGTTGGCATAGTTGCAAATGTAGGTTTGGTTTTTGAGTATGGGATTTGATCAGGTACTGCATGTGCTATTTGAAAGGAATTGTGTGTGTTCTTGTGCAAGCAAGAAGGCAACAGGAGGACAAAACTTATCAGCACGAAACACTGACCACTTCATCTGGCGCTAGAATCTACAGCGCCATTTCATTCAACACCAGCCTCTGACTGCTACACTGCAACAAACAAGGAAGTTAAAAAGCTTTTCTGTTAGTCACCTCCCCTGCCCTCAGAGCAGCCTCATTATTTCCCTCATGTAACCACAGCGGCTGATTCAGGTCCCTTCTACCAGCTTTTCATCCTCTATTTTAAGCCATTGTAATTGCACAAAGGCTTCACAATGCGATTATAGTCCCTGGGTTTAAGTCTGTCAATGTGACAGAGATGTGAGATTCTGGGGTTTGGGAGGAGGATACACAATCATTTAAGCAGCGTTTCACATCTTTACTGCCCCTTATGAGGATAAAAACAATCCTTTTAACTTAAATATCTTTTTCATGAAGCTCTGAGAGCATGACTCATTTGCACAGGTCCAATGCAAATTTTGGAGAAAATATTCAGTAACAGTCTGCTTTTAAAGACATGTACATTAACTTGAACAATCTTTTTGCAAATAAGGGATACTAATAAAGTTATTTAACCTTTTAAACATCATTATTAATAAATCTTAATGTATATTAATTGATTATCTAATTTCGCAATACTAGTTTTTGATGAAATGTTGCTAAGGATGAGACTGAATTTAGGGACAAGCGCTTCAATATGTCCCACCCATACTTCCTGTTTCAAGGAAATGCATCATTACAGGAAGAAAAAAGCTACACTAGTCAGGCAATTTCTCAAGGTCTTTAAGTGCTTTTGAGACTTTACAAAATGAAGCAAAGCTACTGTTTTGTAGCTGTATAAACTAGTTTTGAATCTAAAGCAATCCTGGCTTTGGATAATCTTAGTACTGGAATGATTCCCAATGGCAAGTTTAACTTTTTAGATCAGTCCTTTAAAATTTTAATGAAATGACATAATTGGAATATGCCCCATGCAAATGTGGATGTTTGATGTTCGTCTGAGAGTTCTCAGTAGCTATAGAGCTTCAACAACTTCAAAACGTATCTATTCCATACAACAAGATGGGTTTACAAGTATTGCTCTTAAAAGAACAAACAAGTACCAAAAAAAAGGCCCATTAAATGAGAGTCAATAGTAACTAGTTGTGGTTTATATGTTGCACAACTAATTATTTGAATTTTGCACCATTAAACTTTGGTAAAAAATATTCCCCATGAATAAACAAAACATTTTCTTGAAGACTGAGACCAAGAGTAGCAAGCCTGTAGACTTAAAAAGGGAAACAAACAAACAAACAAAAAAGTTCTGGCAATACTTTACATTATGTTCCCATTAGTTAAAGGTGACATATCATGAAAATCGGACTTTTCCAGGTTTTAAGTGCTATAATCTGGTCCCCGGTGCATCTAGCAACCAAGGAAACGTGAAAAAGATTAACCCAGTAACTTTGTTTTGGTAAGCCTTTTTCTGCAAGCGTCTGAAAAAAGAGTGCGTCTGATTTCGTTCCCCTAGTGACGTTGCAAAGGGATCTCATTATAATATTACCGCCCCTTAATCTGTAGTTTCCACCCACGGCGCCATCATTTTGATTTCGCAAGCGACAACGGTGAACCAGCTCTAATGCCATGGCGAAAGTTTGAGCAAAACATGCTAACTGTTCTGTCTTTGGCTGCGCAGACGAACACATAACACTATTTAGAGTCCCAGCCTAGAGTATTGCTGCTGCCACATAGATCTAAAATAAACATGCAATTTATTTCCCAGCTGTTTACCTTCACAGACATAACCGACTGTTTTTGTAACTCATGTGTGTTTTTAACATAAACTTGTTCGTGAATGAGAACTTAGTTTAGTACTCACATTCCATGTGACAGCCGCTTTCTGTCCGTGTGCGCTCAGAAAACCGTATATCAGAAGTTTAGATTAATATTGTTTAAAACGCATGATTTCAACGCAATAAACATGATAATCAGAACCAAAAAATATGTTTTTTAGCAGGTACGAGCTGTAATGGTGCAGCTCTATTCTGGAAAAGTGGGTCGGCAGTAGCAGCTCATTTGCATTTAAAGAGACAGGCACGAAAAAACAGTGTGTTTCTGCTTCCACTCAAAATAGGCATTTTCAAAATGATATAATACATGATCCGTGGGGTATTTTGAGCTGAAACTTCACAGACACATTCTGGGGACACCAGCGACTTATATTACATATTGTAAAAAGGGGCATAATATGTCTCCTTTAACATTAGATAATGGATTAACTAACAATAAGCGATACATTTATTACAGTATTATTACTGTAACATTAATTTAATAAAATGCAACTGTTCATTGATAGTTCATGTTAGCTGTGGTCCATTAAATAATATTAACAGATGCAACTTGTGATTTTAATAATATAGACTATTAGTAAATGTTGTAATTTACATTAAAGGGGTAGTTCACTGTTTTTTTTTCTAGGCTTGATTGTGTTTATGGGGTGCAGTCTAACATGTGTTAATGCTTTGTTTTTTAAAAAACACATTTACGTGCACCCCTAGTTTTCTCTTCATCTTCTCTAAAGCAGTGCAGCATGGCCTTGCCCCCTTTGCTGCCATTTCCCGATGGCGGGGTTTTAAATGTTAAAAGACGATATCTCCATTTGCATTGAACTTTCAGCTTCGTAAATTTGCAGATATTGTTTATGCTCAAACAGCAACATTGGACACTAACTAACGTTAAAAAAGTGAAATCACAATGAACCACCCCTTTAACTAAGATGAATCAATGCTTTAGAAGTATGCTTTATTTTTAGTTTGTGTTCTCTGATCCTTAGCTGGTGTCGTGTTGAAGACGTCTCTGTAGCTCATATGCTGCTGTAGGTGCCGAATGACTTCTGTATTATCTCTTCGATCGTTAAACAGAGATATGGCCAAAATTTGGCTGAGGCATCACATTTCAAAGACCCCGACTTTGTTGATTTCCATCTTTAGAAACAGCCGCTTTCTGTCCGTGTGCGCTCAGAAAACCGTATATCAGAAGTTTAGATTAATATTGTTTAAAACGCATGATTTCAACGCAATAAACATGATAATCAGAACCAAAAAATATGTTTTTTAGCAGGTACGAGCTGTAATGGTGCAGCTCTATTCTGGAAAAGTGGGTCGGCAGTAGCAGCTCATTTGCATTTAAAGAGACAGGCACGAAAAAACAGTGTGTTTCTGCTTCCACTCAAAATAGGCATTTTCAAAATGATATAATACATGATCCGTGGGGTATTTTGAGCTGAAACTTCACAGACACATTCTGGGGACACCAGCGACTTATATTACATATTGTAAAAAGGGGCATAATATGTCTCCTTTAACATTAGATAATGGATTAACTAACAATAAGCGATACATTTATTACAGTATTATTACTGTAACATTAATTTAATAAAATGCAACTGTTCATTGATAGTTCATGTTAGCTGTGGTCCATTAAATAATATTAACAGATGCAACTTGTGATTTTAATAATATAGACTATTAGTAAATGTTGTAATTTACATTAAAGGGGTAGTTCACTGTTTTTTTTTCTCACTATCATCTGCAAATGCTAGGTCGGTCGCGTATCCATCAATGCCACATCAATGACTCCTCACTTGTCCTTGAATGCTTTTCTTATGATCGAGCATTAAACAAGACCGAAAGTTTCATTTTGTTGAACTTTCATTTTGTTAGTTTGTGTTAACTAATGCAACTTTATTGTAAAGTGTTACCAAAGCTTTTGACCTTGAGTTATTGATCTATATGTTTATGTGTTCTTCACATGAGTGGTTTTCTGGTATCATAAAAGCATCAAACTAGAGAATAAAAAAAGTTCCTTGTGAAACTTAAAAATGTTCTGCTACTGCAATTAAACTATTTTTGATTCTAACTGGAACCTGTGTTTTCGAGTGGATTGCATGACTTTGGAAAACCTTACGTATATGAAAAATAGCAACTTGGTCATTCAGCTAAACATCTGCCTTTGTGGACCACAGAAGAAATAAAAACCATGCTGATTATTAGCATGAGAGTAAATTATAACAGAACTTACATTTTTCGGTGGATAACTGCTTAAAGGTAACACATTTACTTGTTATACAAGACGAGGCAGATTTCCACACTGAATTGTTCCAGAAGCCATTAGTATGCTCCTGAGTGTTGACATTTGCTCCGAGCTCAGATGAGAGATAATCAGAATCATGGTGGGGGTAAGTGTACGCCTCTGGCCTCTGGCAGACAAGAGCTGGTTGACTCTGCACGGGTTAGTTTGGGATGAGGATGAGTAAGACCACTGAGTGTTTGGTACTTCAGCTGTGAAGAGCACATGATAACCCTTCAAACCTGATTTTCTTTTCTTAGGATGGAAAAGATATACTTGAAATGGAAAGTTTTTTTATTATAGCACTTATTATTTGAGCTTATATGTCAAAATTGTTTTGAAGCAGGACTGTACTATTGTAGATGACAAATAGTGCTTTACTGTGTGGTTTACTGGTTATGTCACTGGTGGTACTTGTTCAAACCAGTCCAACCTCCATGGGCCCTATCATACACCTGGCACAATGCTGCGCCAGGCGCGACGCATGTGCTTTTTGCAAGTTTCAGCCCCACGCAGTTGTCGTTTTCACGTCCTGCGCCACGTTGTTTAAATAGCGAATGCATTTGCGCCCATTTGTGCGACCATGGGCGTGCTGGTCTGAAAACGAGGTGTGTTCAGGCACATTGCTGGTGCGTTGCTATTTTGAGGCAACTGAAATAGACTGCACCATTGACCAACAAAAACCTGGTCTAAAGTCTGGCGCAATATTTTTTTTTGTTATTTAAAAAGCGCGCTAGTAATATGCGACTATAGGTGGGTGAACATCACGCGTACACTTTGCTTATTACTCACAGAGGGACACGCAGCAGCACACAAACATTTTTAAAAATAAAAAATTAAAGGATTCAAATGTAAAAGATTATTATTGTGTGCATAAATATAAAAATGCCCAGTGGAGTATAAAGTACCTGAAAGCCATACTCAAGTAAAAGTACAGATATCTTAGCAGAAAATTTCTTTGGTAGAAGTTGAAGTCACCCTTTAGAATATTACTTGAGTAAAAGTCTTAAAGTATGTGATATTTATTGTACTTAAGTACGAAAAGTATTTTTAAAATCTTAAACGTACTTAAGTATTTAAAGTAAAAGTATAAGTAAACACAAAATCGAAAAGAAACAAATAAATATATATAAAAAAAATTCATACACAGCTTGAGTAGCAAGATTGTATTCAGTTTTAACTCTTTCTTCCATTTTGTATTTTTGGGTAAGAATAAGAAGCACTTCATCCGGTACTTAGTGTCTTTCATTCCAACATAAGAAAACATTTCTGGAATCTGCATCTGAAATAGCATTTAGATGTATTTACACAGTTGAATGTATCTCAGAGAGGACATGGATGCATTTAAACTGCAGTTACAGATGCATAAATAGGCCTAATGTTTTGTTTTTAACATA
>NW_015505944.1:453746-470993 GCF_001515645.1 Sinocyclocheilus grahami
GGTTGTATTGTAAACAACGGCGTTGTTAATATCGCTTATCAGTTTGAGCCCGGTTGAGAAGCAGAGGATATTATTGAAGAGGATCGTGCAGAACCTGTGCAATCACGGCTTTTAATGGTAGGCCTATGTTTTTTGTTTGTTGTTGTCTCATACGTTTTGATACGCTGTTATTTGTAAATGCTACTGCTTATGTTAGCTTTTAATATATGGTTTTATCTTGATTAAAGCTTTAATACAGTACGGCAACTGCACGCGCGTCCACGTTTAACACTTCTCATAGCTATGTGAAAATAAGTGTAAAATTGGAACAGTTCATTGTTGGAGCTGAGCTGAATGAGAGAGAGAGAGAGAGAGATGCAGAGCGTGTGCAGAGCAGGGGGAAGCGAGGAACAGTATTAAGAACCGCTGCTTTAGAACTTTCATTTTGAAACTTGTGAATCCATTAGAATCGTTAGAAGACAGAATCGCGATTCATACATGAATAGATTTTTACGTGCACCCCTAGTTTTCTCTTCATCTTCTCTAAAGCAGTGCAGCATGGCCTCGCCCCCTTTGCTGCCTTTTCCCGATGGCGGGGTTTTAAATTTTAAAAGACGATATCTCCATTTGCATTGAACTTTCAGCTTCGTAAATTTGCAGATATTGTTTATGCTCAAACAGCAACATTGGACACTAACTAACGTTAAAAAAGTGAAATCACAATGAACCACCCCTTTAACTAAGATGAATCAATGCTTTAGAAGTATGCTTTATTTTTAGTTTGTGTTCTCTGATCCTTAGCTGGTGTCGTGTTGAAGACGTCTCTGTAGCTCATATGCTGCTGTAGGTGCCGAATGACTTCTGTATTATCTCTTCGATCGTTAAACAGAGATATGGCCAAAATTTGGCTGAGGCATCACATTTCACAGACCCCGACTTTGTTGATTTCCATCTTTAGAAGGGTCTGGTCTCTGATCCATAGAGTAGAATCGGAAAGATCAGGGTCGGAAAAAGGTGCATCTTGGTGATGCTGGCCTTCTTCCACAAACAGCATTTAAGCAATGCAAACGGTGCTATTTCTTGGCTGATTCAACACTGAACTTATGCAGCCACTGTGATCTTCTTCATCCGTACTGGCCAATATGTCACTATCATCTGCAAATGCTAGGTCGGTCGCGTATCCATCAATGCCACATCAGTGACTCCTCACTTGTCCTTGAATGCTTTTCTTATGATCGAGCATTAAACAAGACCGAAAGTTTCATTTTGTTGAACTTTCATTTTGTTAGTTTGTGTTAACTAATGCAACTTTATTGTAAAGTGTTACCAAAGCTTTTGACCTTGAGTTATTGATGTATATGTTTATGTGTTCTTCACATGAGTGGTTTTCTGGTATCATAAAAGCATCAAACTAGAGAATAAAAAAAGTTCCTTGTGAAACTTAAAAATGTTCTGCTACTGCAATTAAACTATTTTTGATTCTAACTGGAACCTGTGTTTTCGAGTGGATTGCATGACTTTGGAAAACCTTACGTATATGAAAAATAGCAACTTGGTCATTCAGCTAAACATCTGCCTTTGTGGACCACAGAAGAAATAAAAACCATGCTGATTATTAGCATGAGAGTAAATTATAACAGAACTTACATTTTTCGGTGGATAACTGCTTAAAGGTAACACATTTACTTGTTATACAAGACGAGGCAGATTTCCACACTGAATTGTTCCAGAAGCCATTAGTATGCTCCTGAGTGTTGACATTTGCTCCGAGCTCAGATGAGAGATAATCAGAATCATGGTGGGGGTAAGTGTACGCCTCTGGCCTCTGGCAGACAAGAGCTGGTTGACTCTGCACGGGTTAGTTTGGGATGAGGATGAGTAAGACCACTGAGTGTTTGGTACTTCAGCTGTGAAGAGCACATGATAACCCTTCAAACCTGATTTTCTTTTCTTAGGATGGAAAAGATATACTTGAAATGGAAAGTTTTTTTATTATAGCACTTATTATTTGAGCTTATATGTCAAAATTGTTTTGAAGCAGGACTGTACTATTGTAGATGACAAATAGTGCTTTACTGTGTGGTTTACTGGTTATGTCACTGGTGGTACTTGTTCAAACCAGTCCAACCTCCATGGGCCCTATCATACACCTGGCACAATGCTGCGCCAGGCGCGACGCATGTGCTTTTTGCAAGTTTCAGCCCCACGCAGTTGTCGTTTTCACGTCCTGCGCCACGTTGTTTAAATAGCGAATGCATTTGCGCCCATTTGTGCGACCATGGGCGTGCTGGTCTGAAAACGAGGTGTGTTCAGGCACATTGCTGGTGCGTTGCTATTTTGAGGCAACTGAAATAGACTGCACCATTGACCAACAAAAACCTGGTCTAAAGTCTGGCGCAATATTTTTTTTTGTTATTTAAAAAGCGCGCTAGTAATATGCGACTATAGGTGGGTGAACATCACGCGTACACTTTTCTTATTACTCACACAGGGACACGCAGCAGCACACAAACATTTTTAAAAATAAAAAATTAAAGGATTCAAATGTAAAAGATTATTATTGTGTGCATAAATATAAAAATGCCCAGTGGAGTATAAAGTACCTGAAAGCCATACTCAAGTAAAAGTACAGATATCTTAGCAGAAAATTTCTTTGGTAGAAGTTGAAGTCACCCTTTAGAATATTACTTGAGTAAAAGTCTTAAAGTATGTGATATTTATTGTACTTAAGTACGAAAAGTATTTTTAAAATCTTAAACGTACTTAAGTATTTAAAGTAAAAGTATAAGTAAACACAAAATCGAAAAGAAACAAATAAATATATATAAAAAAAATTCATACACAGCTTGAGTAGCAAGATTGTATTCAGTTTTAACTCTTTCTTCCATTTTGTATTTTTGGGTAAGAATAAGAAGCACTTCATCCGGTACTTAGTGTCTTTCATTCCAACATAAGAAAACATTTCTGGAATCTGCATCTGAAATAGCATTTAGATGTATTTACACAGTTCAGGAAAATTATCCCAAACACACCAGCAAGTCCACCTCTGAATGGCTCAAGAAAAACAAAATTAAGGTTTTGGAGTGGCCAAGTCAAAGTCCGGACTTAAATCCGATTGAGATGCTGTGGCATGACCTTAAACAGTCCGTTCATGCTCGAAAACCCTCCAATGTAGCTGAATTAAAGCAATTCTGCAAAGAAGAGTGGGCCAAAATTCCTCCACAGCTATGTGAAAGACTCATTGCCAGTTATCACAAACGCATGATTGCAGTTGTTGCTGCAAATGGTGGCAAACCAGTTATTAGATTTAGGGGGCAATTACTTTTTCATGTAGGGCCAGGCAGGTTTGGACAGCTTTTTTCCCTTAAAGTGCATATTGCAGGTAAATTTTTTTTTCCAAATGACTATATAACCTTGTATGAAAATACCATATGAACCGTTAATGCAGGATTTGAAAATGTTTTACAAGACGTGAGGGCACAAATTTAGAAGAAAAAGTGACGGTTTCCTTGACAGTTCTCAAAAAACGCTTTTTTGCAAAATTGCGTCATATTACGTCACATGAGGGAGTCGTATGCCGAGCTCTGCTTTGAGTGGGCGCGAGTCGGTGTGTTTTCGGTAGTTATTTTTATTTCAATCTATCATCGTCATGGTAAATTATTGTGTTTGTGGCGGTTGCACAAACTCCAGCCAGTCAGGACATCGAGTCCACAGGTTTCCTAGCAAGAAATAGGACGGTATCTTCCGGGCCTCGGTGCGTTTGAGCAGCTGAAGAGACGGGACTTCACTAACGCATCTGCTTCGAAAACACGGTGGTGTGTAACTTAGCGATCACTTTTACACCGAAGGGTTATCATCCCAGCGATATGCTGCATTTCAACATGGGATACTGAAGCAAGAAGCGAGTGAGACTCAGAGCTGGTGCAGCTTATTTGGTGCACACAGCACCTTCATCGCTGTCAGCCTGTGGTTCGGCCGCCGGCAGTAGACATGATGCTCCAGTGGTGTATAAAGTACCTGAAAGCCATACTCAAGTAAAAGTACAGATATCTTAGCAGAAAATTTCTTTGGTAGAAGTTGAAGTCACCCTTTAGAATATTACTTGAGTAAAAGTCTTAAAGTATGTGATATTTATTGTACTTAAGTACGAAAAGTATTTTTAAAATCTTAAACGTACTTAAGTATTTAAAGTAAAAGTATAAGTAAACACAAAATCGAAAAGAAACAAATAAATATATATAAAAAAAATTCATACACAGCTTGAGTAGCAAGATTGTATTCAGTTTTAACTCTTTCTTCCATTTTGTATTTTTGGGTAAGAATAAGAAGCACTTCATCCGGTACTTAGTGTCTTTCATTCCAACATAAGAAAACATTTCTGGAATCTGCATCTGAAATAGCATTTAGATGTATTTACACAGTTGAATGTATCTCAGAGAGGACATGGATGCATTTAAACTGCAGTTACAGATGCATAAATAGGCCTAATGTTTTGTTTTTAACATACAACGTTGAATACTGATATTTGATCATTATTAAACATGAAAAAAACATGAAAAAATTGTCAAAATGTGAAATTAAAACCGCCAGTAGGTGACAGCAAGTGACTGTTAATGAGTGAGCCATTGAGATTCAACTGATTCATTCAAACGACTGATTCAAAACATTTGACTGCGTTAATGAGTGAATCACTGAATGATTTATTCAACCGATTCATTCAAAAAGCTGATTCATTCAATAAGTAAACACCGTCCATCGCTCAGAGACTCAAAACAGTGCTGTGATCTTTGTTTGGAACTATTTTCGTTAGCAAAATTGAGCAAAAACAAGCAATATTATGTCTAAAATGTAAGTCACTTATTGCTTTAGTGAACTTTAATAAAATGATTATTAAATGTGTTCATGCAGCTATCTGCAGAAAAACGGTACTCTTTGTGTAATATAGATTAAGCTAACTATATTAAATTATATAAATAGAATACCTGGAATTTTGAGTTTTATAGACTAACAAATCAACGTGCGTACACTCTGTGTGTGATCTGGTGATATAGCCTACTTGATAATGTCCAATCGCACATCATTACAACAACATTTAGCCTACCATATTATCGCAGACGATGCTGTATCGCAGACCCCAGACTCGACTTGAATGGAAAATGAATCATCCACGGTTGTGCCACGGTGATTATGAATCAATAACTTGTTTGCACATGAGCAAAGGTGTTTTTAGGAGTCTAACGTTCAGACGCCAGACCACTGATTAGTCAAACCTGCTTTCCTGCAGTCCGTGTTCTTCTGACTTCTGACTATTTTGTAGTAAGTAACGAATATACTTCGGGGATATGTAATGTAAAAGTATAGATTTTAATTAGGAAATGTAGTGGAGTAAAAGTAAAAGTTGGCTGAAATATAAAAACTCAAGTACAGGTGCATCTCAATAAATTAGAATGTCGTGGAAAAGTTAATTTATTTCAGTAATTCAACTCATATTGTGAAACTTGTGTATTAAATAAATTCAATGCACACAGACTGAAGTAGTTTAAGTCTTTGGTTCTTTTAATTGTGATGATTTTGGCTCACATTTAACAAAAACCCACCAATTCACTATCTCAACAAATTAGAATATGGTGACATGCCAATCAGCTAATCAACTCAAAACACCTGCAAAGGTTTCCTGAGCCTTCAAAATGGTTTCTCAGTTTGGTTCACTAGGCTACACAATCATGGGGAAGACTGCTGATCTGACAGTTGTCCAGAAGACAATCATTGACACCCTTCACAAGTCACAAAAGCAACAAACATTCATTGCCAAAGAAGCTGGCTGTTCACAGAGTGCTGTATCCAAGCATGTTAATAGAAAGTTGAGTGGAAGGAAAAAGTGTGGAAGAAAAAGATGCACAACCAACCGAGAGAACTGCAGCCTTATGAGGATTGTCAAGCAAAATCGATTCAAGAATTTGAGTGAACTTCACAAGGAATGGACTGAGGCTGGGGTCAAGGCATCAAGAGCCACTACACACAGACGTGTCAAGGAATTTGGCTACAGTTGTCGTATTCCTCTTGTTAAGCCACTCCTGAACCACAGACAACGCCAGAGGCGTCTTACCTGGGCTAAGGAGAAGAAGAACTGGACTGTTGCCCAGTGGTCCAAAGTCCTCTTTTCAGATGAAAAGGACTCTTTTTCCTGTCCTTAAACTAGCAAAAGTGGATTCGGACACGCCCTAAGCGCAATTGCACCGTGCGCTTAAGACCATGTGCGTAGATCGTTAAAATAGGGCCCCATGTCTTTGATGTAAATTAAAATCATACAGCAATTTTGGCATAATAAGTGCTATTAGTAATTGTTGCAGTAACTAATGCAACCCTATTGCTAATTTTCTACCACCACCACCACAAAAAAATAAAATAAAAATAATTAAGAAATAAGATATATGGTTTCCCAAAAACTCTCCTGAATTGATTAAGCTCAACCATTTTACCCTTTTACTCAAGTTATTATAAGAATATTGACTGACAGTTTAATTTAGGCTAAATTTGCAACCCTGTTTTTATTCATCTTTTCAATATTATACATTTTGTCTATTTATTGTTTATTTTCATTTAATGTTAAAATCAAATCAAAAACACACAACAAACCATGGGTCTAAACTATATTTAGATTTAACATTTTGTTAACAGGGTTGCAATTCTCAAAAGACAGCTGCAAATCGCATAAAATTAACAGAAAATAAAATGGCTCATTTAATGATCTCCTGAGGCTGATCAACATTTTCTAAAGGTTAAGCACTTTCACTGACCACTTATTAAAATTGCTAGCTATGACCCTCCAGGATATATTCCCACTTTCTTCACTTTAAATGACAGACATGATTCTCAAAGACACTCACCAGTACACACTGATATATTCAGCTGTTACAGAAACAGATGGGATGGTTCCTCATGACTTTTAACCAAACTTACCCATCTTGCCATCTGCTGTTTGTTAATTTGTCTCTTACAAAAGCTACGCTGAAATTCATGCACCTTTGTCTAAGCCCTTGTGTCTATCAGGTACACAGTCCACTTGCACAAAAAAAGACCGGAAGACTCCGTTGCCTCAAAACTGTTTTTCTGTTGATGCTATTGGTTTGCTCTCTAAACATAACATTACTGAAGTTGTACTACATGTTTTTTTATTTTTTACAATTGATCTAAATTTACAGTGTCTTCGTCATATAATAAATAGTGTTCCAAATATGAACACAAATATGAAAATATTATTGATTGCTTGCAGATTCTCACCTGAATGTTGTCACTTCTAACAGCAGATTATAATTCTAAACAATTATAAACAGATACATATTATAAACAGTGTAAAAATATATATATTATATTATATTATTTATAATAATAATAATAATAATAATAACAACAACAACAACAACACAATTAGTCATTCCCGTTGACACACACACACACACACACACACACACATTATATTTCTGTAATAAGATATTCTAAGTCCAGTTTTTTGTAATGTTTATTCAGTGTTTTAAGTGTTTGCCACAATATTGTAATATGTCTGAAGTATTTACATGTGGGGACTTTTCTCAGCAAATGTTATTTTGTTAATTAAACAGAATATCATGCAATTAATTTCTAAGGTACAGTTAATGCCGCGATCGCTTCTATCCAGTCTCAAAAAAGCCTTAAAAATTGCTCATGTTATTAAATAGGCAAATACATCTGTCTATGTTTTCTGAATTCCCTAAATATAGAATTATTCATAATCACAATCAGGAAACAGGTGTGCTTTGGTCATTTGGCTAGAATGGTGTTTGGGTTGGCATGGTTTTTGCTGACATTTGGTCATTCACAAACAGCTTGCAAAAACTGATATTTATACCAGTGCCAGTTTGTTTTACAGACACTGAGCTATACAACTATAAACAGCTGCATATCATGTAATACATAAACAATTCATATATATATATATATATATATATATATATATAGTTCTTTCTGTTTCTTGAATCTAATAATCAAATCAAATAATTTTTGTGGTTAATCTCTCCATACATCACTGAAACCGTGTTTCCTTTATGTTATTAAAAGTCTCTGGATTGATGTACTCCTCGTCTCCCTCCGTCCATTGCTCCGCACTCCACTCAGTAGTGCAACCGTGACAGAATATCGGACCTAAAAAAAGATGACTGCAGCTGAGGACGCACTGTGAGGTTTGCGGCAGGGCGGTCTGAGGTTGGAGCGATATGTGGAGGGTTTTCTCAAGCTCTCTAACCGGGTGAGCTGGCACAACTCCACTCAAGTTTATGTCCATATGCCCATATTTGGTTAGTTTCCTGTACCTTTCCTGATTTGTTGATTTATTCCAGGTGTTCCCCGTTTATTTCCATTGATCCCAGGTGTGTCTCGTCTTCCTGTCGTCTTGTCATCTGTTTAAATAGTGTTCCCTGTTTTTAGTTCAGCGTCTGGTAGTGTTCATGTCCTACGTGAGTTTTCTGTGTTTCCTTTATGTTATTAAAAGTCTCTGGATTGATGTACTCCTTGTCTCCCTCCGTTCCTTGCTCTGCACTCCACTCAGTAGTGCAACCGTGACACTGAGCAAGTATGGACTTGCTACTGCCAACAGACATACTCTTGTGAGCATGTACCATATGCTGTTGCTGCATGAGTAGACACATAAATACCGTAGAATACCTAGACAGGTGGAGCTGGGAGAGGTGGAAGGTTTCTCAAATTAGACCTGTGATTTTTACTTATCTAACTTACATCAATCTATGTTCCCTGTTTTTAGTTCAGCGTCTGGTAGTGTTCATGTCCTACGTGAGTTTTCCGTGTTTCCTTTATGTTATTAAAAGTCTCTGGATTGATGTACTCCTTGTCTCCCTCCGTTCCTTGCTCTGCACTCCACTCAGTAGTGCAACCGTGACACTGAGCAAGTATGGACTTGCTACTGCCAACAGACATACTCTTGTGAGCATGTACCATATGCTGTTGCTGCATGAGTAGACACATAAATACCGTAGAATACCTAGACAGGTGGAGCTGGGAGAGGTGGAAGGTTTCTCAAATTAGACCTGTGATTTTTACTTATCTAACTTACATCAATCTTTTTCTCAGCAACACCCTACAACCACCCACGGCAGCTTAGCCTTGAGCTGTGTAAGAAAAAGCATCTTTCAGAAAATGTAAAAGTTTGCTCTGAAAGTTGGTTTTCCTGATCTCTACGGTCTAAAGCATAGAACAGTGTGTCTGAATATATCCACCTAAATATAGGAGCACTGTTTTTACTTGACCATGGCAAGTGCCCCAGTTTCTCAAACGATTCCAGTAGGTATTTCCAAGATGCAATCCACTCTTGTTAAACTCTCTCACATGTTCACAGAGGAGTTTAGAAAAATGTTTTTTGTGGTTAATCTCTCCATACATCAATGATCTCCATTACAAAGAATAACACTGAATTTTGTTCTTGTTAGTATCTCTAGTGAGTTTCAGAATCTTAACAGCAGGACAACATCCCCTCATTACGGCTGTAATTACAAACACACAATGTTTCGTTTTCCCTTCAACACAGGTTGCCTGATAGCTTGTGGTTTCATCACTTGCACTTGCCCGAAGTCAGTCTGTGCCAGCCTGGCCTGTAGATGTTTATAATAGAATTACAGGAACGGCGCTCAGCCGAGACCTGACCTAAAGTAAAGTTTGAAAAAGACTCATTAGCGTTCAGCTAAGAGCGAAACTTTTTGTTGCACCGCATCACTCTGCTTTAATCTTCAGTACCTTGAGAGATCGCCAAGCCTGAAATAGCTGAAGTGTGACAGTCACCATAAGGACCTCCACAAAATAACGAAGACTGTGTTTCATTCATTTATGTGGTGTGGTTTTAAGGTTAGGTTGGTGGGTGAGCGTGTATGCTGTGAGTGGGAAGACGTCATACTGCCTCACAGCCTCGGGTATGTTATTTGGACTTCATAAAAGTAAGGGAGTGTAGTGTGATGTCCTCAGGTCCAAAGGTAAATCCATTTTTAGCAAGCATCCCTGCTGTATCTAATGAAAAGTATTTGGTTCCCAAACATGCAGTTTGTGAAAATCTCTTTATGTTCTCTGTAAAACACATTATCATGAACAATGCATGAATTCTTCGAATAATGATTCAGGTAAACATTGGCACATGTACGAACAATGTACATTCACTGTACATTCAAACAATTAACTGAAAAGTGGTATTTTGGCTGAAGTGAGTGTCTAAGCTGGTTTGCTGGTCTTTACTGGTTTGAACTGGTCTCCCAACCGAAAAAACAAACAAAAAAACAATATAACCATCACAAAAAATTATAATATTTTCCACTACAAATACCATTACAAACCATCAACTTTTAACCATTAAAACCGTAAAAAAAATGTTTTTGTAGTGTGTTTTGGGACATATTCCATTAGGATTTATTGGTTTTAACAAGCCACCAACAGAAGGTGACCAATTGGCAGTAGAGACCCAGAGGGTCCATTACAGTTTCCATTAAAGCCAATACAATTCACTTTATAACCAGTATAACCATTACAAATTTTGAGATGGTGTCTATTGTTTTTATATATATTTTTCAGCAGGGAACCTTTTCGTTAGCATTGTTAGCCAACTGTGGTTGCAATATCTGTTGTTACTAACATCTTTCAAAGATTCTGAGAGTCCCAAAGGATATATTTAGAGATAAGGTTTGGAGTGGACCTGCTTACTTTTTTGTTCTTCTTCTAAAAATTGTACGTTGTCATACACTTTTTAAAATAGTTATGTTTTCCTCTGAGACTGGGTTGTAGCAACTGGGTTGTCTGTCAGAAATAGTGATCTTCATTGCGGGGCCTTCTGATTGATTTAAAAAAAATGTTTGTTAGCAAGTTAGCATGTTGCTAAGCTAGATGTAATACTTTAATGACCATAATTTTATAAAGAACACACACACACACACCATATTTGGAAAGTAGCTTTCTTAGAGGGGAGCCTGTTTTTTGGATCAGCCTTCATGTTGTGAGTGAGATGATGCCTTAAAATGCTGCACACTAAGACGGCTCACTGCATGTTTTGGAACACAGCCGATGTGTCGTGTCCAACCTACTGTCTCTCACTGTAAATCTTTTATAATTTTGCCCAAGGAGGCTGTACTATGTTAGACAGGCATAACACTAACACTTGTCTAAGGAACAGTGTTATCCATCAACCCAACAATAAATATGAGAGTCATGGCTCAGTGTTATTCTTCCAAAGACAGTGTCTATTTTGGATTTTGGTTTTAAATGGTATGAAATGTATTTTTCCCCCTTTAGTTCTTTAATAAATTATTTATACTTTTTATGTGTGCATCTCTTAATCACAGGCAGCTGTATATGGACTCTTTCTATGAGAAAAAATATGTTTCTTAGAGACATTATAACCACTGGCACATCTTACCCCACTGTCACCTACAGTGTGATTACGTACACATTTGAAAATACATGGTTTTGGGAATTAAAAAAAAAATACAGCTGGAGGATTTCAGCTAGAGAGCTGGTGATTTTTGGGAAAAGCTCAATTTAATGAGCATAAAATTACATTTTCCATTCGACAAATCAAAGTGTGTCATTTTGTCACTCACTATTTTTGTTGTTATCCATGTTATGCATGTAAGAGAAAATTACTTTTCTAAAATAATGTTTTTAAAACACTTGAGTGTATCTCTTCAGATATATTGATACATCTAAAATTCTGCAAATATGTCTCAAGATGTAATGCACATATATTTAGTATGGCAGTTTCTAAATTGAGCACAACATGGTTTCTGGTGAATTGTGGGATTTGTGACCCTGATGTGTTTTATAGAAACAAGTGATTAAAGCACCATTAAATAGAGGGTTTCAGTTAAAAAAAAAAATCTTGTTAAAATGTTTGACCCTGAATACATAATTTGTCAGTCATTTCCACAAAACTGGTACAGCTGCCCGTGAGCATGAATATTCTCATTGCTTTTAATTCATTTGTACTGAAAAGATGCAGCAAAATGATACTTACAGACACTATATTAGAAAAGAACAAAATTTGCTGGATTCCGCTGATTTAAAATCCTATCACAGAGCATAATGAAATGATATTAAAGTAATGACGCAAACCAATATACCACAATCACTCTCATCAACACAATGCACCCGTGATGATAACTCAGGGCAGATACATCATTGGAGCTCAGCTGGTGAGAGTTAGCTGCTAATAATATAATCAAGATTTTATCAAGCAGTACTGCACTACAAAAATTATTTTCTTAATCAGTATTTTTCTCTTCTCTTCCAAACATCCCTAAAACGAGAAGCATTTAGTTGAGAAGCAATTTATTTTTCATCCATTAATAACTGTTAGATTTATGCTTAAAACAAGATAAACTGTTTGCCAGTGGGGTAAGAAAAAAAAAAACTTGAAAACTAGTTTTAATATTTTATGCTGTTTCACTGTGCAAAAGCAATTAGGCTACATTTTCCATATACATTCATATCAGGCTTTTTGAATCAAATACACTAAGAATAATGAATTATTTTAAATTAACATAAAATCATATATTAGACCAGTGGTTCTCAAAGTGTGGGGGGCGCACGAGTATTGCAAGGGGGCGCGAGCCACCAGCAGAAAAAGAAAATAAATAAAACAGTAAACAAGTCAAGTCAAGTCACCTTTATTTATATAGCGCTTTTAACAATACAGATTGTGTCAAAGCAACTGAACAGCATTAATTAGGAACATAGTGTGTCAATAATGCAAAATGACAATAGTAAACACTAATTTTTCAGTTAAAGACAGTTCATCATTGGATTCAGTGATGTCATCATCCAGCTCAGTTCAGTTTAAATAGTATCTTTGCAATCATTTGCAATCAAGTCAACCAAAGGACATAACTTAGGATGGCAGATAGATCAGTTGTGAAATGGAAGAGAAAAGCAATAGATGAAGTCGCACAGACCCAGGCAGGTGCTGGTCATTTAAAAGCTAAATGCTGAAAATATGATGAGGCATATCTTGCTCTCAGCTTCACTCATCGTGTCTATACTGGACGCTACAGTTGTTGCGTCGCGCTGCAACAACTCTACACTGGACGCGACAAAGTGACCGTTGCAAATCATTTTAACTTGTGTCAATATGTCATAAATAGAACAAGGCATCAGTTTACTGTCGGGGATTTGGCGTAGCTTCACTCATCGTGTCTATACTGGACGCTACAGTTGTTGCGTCGCGCTGCAACAACTCTACACTGGACGCGACAAAGTGACCGTTGCAAATCATTTTAACTTGTGTCAATATGTCATAAATAGAACAAGGCATCAGTTTACTGTCGGGGATTTGGCGTGTCGTGTCGCGCCACATCCAGTGTACACAGCGTCACTGATTATAATGGGTTCTACTGTATTTTGCCGCTCGTGTCCGGTGTAGACACGGTGTTTAATGTCGTTTGTGAGGAGAAAAGCCTGTGTGTGTCCTATGCCTTAGCGGACAGCATGAAACCCACAATAAATAAATAAATAAATAACAGAGAGAATAATAATAATAATAATAATAATAACAGTTATTCTTTCTATGCCATTTTTCAATGTTTCAAGTGATGCAGGTGTTTTTTCCCTCTAGGTTTTTTAAATTAAAAAAACATTAATTTTTAATAATGTTTAGTGAAATTATTTGGTAGTCGCAAGATTTTTGTATAGGTTTAAAGGGGGCCGTGACCAAAAAAGTTTGAGAACCACTGTATTAGACCAACAATATTTCTTAACTGGCTTACCAGAGTTGTCAAAACAAACTAATTTATACTTAAGAAGATTGCTCCCAGCAATCACTGCATCAGAAAACAACTATGCAATTATTTTTATAAGTGTTATGCTTTTATATTATTATTATTATTTGTTACTTGGTGTCAAAGAAATGTCTGTAAAACTTTAGATTAGGGATCACTATTCACTATTAACTAGTAGCTTATTAGCGTGCATATTACCAGTGTAACAGGGCTGATGAGACGTGACACGTGTGGATCCATCTGCTAGCTTTTATTTAAGAGACGTGGTAATAACAGGCAGGGTCGAACAATGTCAAACAGGTATATGGCGGCCAAAACACAAGAATAGTCCTAGGGCTAGCGTAGGTCAACGATCGGCAGACAGAATCACAGGGGCGAGACTCGAGGGATAAATCCAGGAAAACGGGCAAAGATCAGAAACCGAGAAAACAGACAAGGTAAGGCAAGGCAAGGCAAAACAAGGAAACACGGGCAGGATAACAGAAACTAGGAATAATAACGGGCTAAGCAATACTCGCCAGAGAATGGTTGTTTGAGTGAGTGTTATATAGTGAGTGAGTGATATGAAACAGCTGTGTGCAATCAGTGCTGTGTGCAATCAGTGTTGTGTGCAATCAGTGCAATGAATGATGGGATATGTAGTCCGGGGGGATATGCAACAGTATGTAGTGCGAGAGTCAATGAAAATGGAAAGGGTGACCTCTGATGGCTAGCAGACGGAAGTTCATGGACCGGGTTCGTGACAACTAGCATATTGGCTGTTCATTAGTACTTATAAACAGTGTTGGGGTAATGCATTACAAGTAACGAGAGATAATCAGATTACTTTTTTTAAATAAGTAACACAAGTTACTTTGTTTTACCATTTATTCACTGACTCCTCTTCTGTCCCCGTGAAAAATTGGGAGTGAGGTGCATAAGGACTAAGGAACATATAGCATGACACTGGATACATTTAAGGGTTTTTGTCAATCAAGTTGATTATTATTAATTCTACATGTATTTGAATGCCATTCTGTGTGCATATCTGTAATCTGTTATGCAAGGGTGAAGTCAGTAATAAAACTGGCCGCTCTCTCTGTGGCATGATCATGACTCAGCACTCTGTCCCTGCTGGAAGCTCTTTTAGACGAGCCATTCTCATGTTGTCAAAGTGAGAAGTCACCATAAAAGTGCTATAAGAGGATAATAAATTTAACTACACTATAAAATCTTACTGGTTGAACTTACTTTAGTATGCAAAGAAATTGCTTAAAAAAGTTCTGTACTAAAGTTAACTTTAAACGAAAAGTTGACTTGGAATTACATTTCTTAAAAACACTTGGGTCATCACGTTTACCTAATGCGGTCTTCTCAACAAGTAAAATTAACCATTTCATAATGTTAACCAGTTGCAACTCAGCTCTATTATTCATCTGAGCTCTTGTTTTATTTAGTTATTTATTTTATTATTACTTAAATTGAAAGGAAAACTAAGACTGTATTCTGGTTCGTTAATTAACATACTCCCATAAGTTCCAATCATACATAATTATGAAAACGCAAACATTTATGGGTATTCCATATAGACTCAACTTTGTACTTTATCATTTTGAGTAATTAATACTTAATGCATCATTTTATGTTTTTTGAAGCCAGAGAGGTTTAAGAAATCTGTTTTGTTTTATTGTTATTACTATTGACAATTATTATTGATTGCTTTGGTTTTAAAAGCATAATAGTGCATTGAAAACTACTTGAAAGAAAGAATAGCAAAAAGGTTAAGTCTATATATTTTAGGTATTAAAACTATAGGCTACTTTGGCTGAAGTTAGGGCTGGGCAAAAAATCTAATGTGATTTTCATGCGAATCTCATCAGTAAAGCCGCTTGTGGTGATTAGTAGTAAATCTCCAGCACGTGCTTTCAGATGGAGCGGCATTTATTACACAGAGCCGTAGATCACTGACAAGCTACACAAAATCACGTTCAAAATCGCAGGCGATTCATTGCCGATTTTGAACGTGATTTTGTGTAGCTTGTCAGAGATCTACAAGATGCGCATAAAAATCGCATTCGATTTTTTGCACAGCCCTAGCTGAAGTATAACACCAGCAACTCATTTCGTCTGTACATTACATAAACCTGCCTGTCTTGGACACCTACATTTCTTTGCTCGGTCCTCTATAAATATTCCAAAAGCTGCTCTGCCCGAGAAAGCGAAGCAGCAGCGACTTGACAGATACTGTTTCACCCCTAGCCGCAATTGTGATTTCACAATTTCACCCCAGCCCCCATGCCTTACATTCAGCCACGTCTTCTTTATTGTACTCTGAAAGAGCAATCTCCCACAATAACGCAAATTTCAGTTGTTATTTATAGAAACCGCCATCTCTGTCCCTTGCCTTTTCCCTGTAGCAGCCCACTGCAGAGAAGATTATATTTTAATTAGGCTGGATGGGAACGGCAAGGAGAGCTATTGACTTGAGCTGAAAAGTACAGAGCCAGGAACATGAAATTCTCCTTAAGGTCGTCCTCAGAGAATTGTGGGAACTCTTAGCAAGGTTTTTTGAAAGGGAGGGGGAAAGGCTTGTGCCACAAACTGTAGTTTTAATATATCCTGTTCTCCTCATAGTAAATGGACACAGATTTCAAATGGCTTTTGCTTAAGCAAGTGAGAACCTGAGCAACTGTTATTCAATAACGCTCATCAAATCCCTCTATCTGAGTCTGTAATCACACTTGACTTGCACTCATGGATTCTTTTCTACTCATTTATTTTATTGACAACTGACATGGAATAAATATAATCAAATAAAAAAAGACTCAGTGGAATGACATTATTAAATGCAAGCACTTTTTAGTCTGTCCTTCAGGTTGAAGAGGTATTGTCAGTCAGCCGTGGAAGTATTTGTGCATAGCAAGTCTTTTCTATTCAGAGGTCCATTCCGGGTGAATGGTTTCAGCGAGCATCTTGTAGTTCAAAGCAGCTGAAATATTCTCAGTGAGACTTTTTCAAAGACTGAATGAATGGCGTTTAGAGTTATTTTACTGGTGGTTTTATGTAGTGGAGATAGGTTATCTGCATATGTACAGTGAGCTACAATAAAGCACCTCTCCTGAAAGTTTCTGATTTCTGATTAGTGCGAGTTTGGTGCTTGCTTGCTTTTACAAAAATATGTTTATAGTGGCCGCAAATTAAGTTTTTGTTCCCTCGTTTTAATTTAACTGTGGCCACAAATTAAGAATTTGTTCCCACAACTTATTAATTTGTACCCTTGTTTTATTAAATCAGGCCACATTAGTAATAAGCTATATAAGCAGTTGCATAAGATCCTGTAGCCACAAGGGGTATTCAGACCGTAATATGTGGTTTGCTTGTGTCAGTCGTGTGCGTCAATGTTTGAAATTGAAGAGGCGGCTCTATCAATCTGGTGCAGAGAAGAGGAAAAATAGGAAAGAATTTGAGCAAGATAATGGTAAGTGATGATTTT
>NW_015505944.1:472770-473833 GCF_001515645.1 Sinocyclocheilus grahami
AAATTTAAGGGGGCCTGAATACTTTCCGTACCCACTGTATATATTATTTTTTTGCTTCAGTCAAGTTGTACACATCTGTCATTTGTACAAATTATTGCAAGTTGTTTTGAGGCTGTTCAATTAAAGACTTGGCAGTTAAAAAAGTTAAAAGCAAAGTATGCCATTTTTGTGTGTTTAGAATTTCAAAAATTCAGTCTCCAAATACTCCTGAATCTTCTGTCTTATACCCATCTACTATTGTCCATACTAGCATCCAAAACACGACAAATTTTGGTTACCAGTTGTTGTTTTTTTCAACATGGACAACACTGGCCAAGTCTTCCCAAAATAGATATCGCTTAGTGGATCAATGTGGTAAGAAGATAGTGCCAAGACTGTCACAAGATGTGTGGCATGAACAAATGTATTCTTGAAGGTTCCTCCAAGGCCAGTTCATCAGCCAACCCTGACCGGATGACACAAGATCTTCACACAGATTCACATCAGGGGCTTGAGAAAAAGAAGCCACTTGACCTTGTTGACTTCCTGGTCTTCTTAGCATCTCTGACATCATGCTATACAATAATTTCTCATTGCATTCTTTCTCCAACCTGGGCTGTTTTACCTTTTATTTAGCATGACCTTGTGTTTAAAGTCAACTGTCCATAAATCAGTATCATGATTTATCCGTATTCATTTTGTCCAGATCATTGGAATCAGCAAAGGTAATACCAGTAAAGCTACTACTAAAATCTGCAATTAACTCTGAAATGTCAGTATCCAGAATAATCTGTGACTTAATCTCTATTCAATTTTGCAGTGGCAGCAGGAAGCTTTCATTCCGATTTCTTCCCTAAACAGTCATTAAAAAACGTTAGTTACTTTAAGTATTATCCACCCTTAGTCAGTGGTGTACTGCGTTATAGTGACATTCAGCAGCATGTGCCTAAACTCTCCAAAAGAACTCTGCAAACGTTCTGCCAGTAAAACCACAAAGGTGCAGTCACATTTTCCATTATTAGGCAAAATTTCACAGGCAAATTCCAGTCAGTTCAGTAGGAATTTACACAATCTGTAATTTCAT
>NW_015505944.1:474360-475371 GCF_001515645.1 Sinocyclocheilus grahami
AATACTGTCTCGGTTACGTACGTAACACTCGTTCCCTGATGGAGGGAATGTAGACGTTATGTCGTGAAGGCATGTGGGGTCTTACTTGGGAGCCCGAATTCTCTCTGATTAAGAGAAAATGCCAATGAAATTTGGATAGTGGATTTTGCATACTTGAGCCACTCCCCATGCATATGGGTATACATAGGCAACAGGTGCATCCACTCATCAGATTTTACGCCGAGGAACCGAGAACTCGTCCCTGGCAACCAGCGATGGTTCAAGGTTGTTACATGGGGACATAACGTCTCTGTTCCCTCCACCAGGGAACGAGGGTTGCGTACATAACCGAGACGTTCCCTATCTGTCGGTCCCTACGAGTTATGTTGTGACGACATATGGGGTCTATGGAAAGCACCACAACCTGAACCCCGTCACAACCCTATGGTGTTGCAAGTGCAAGACAGATGCTACGCAAAGGTCGTAACCTTCCCAATGCCCCAGCGTAAATTTGCTAACCTTGGCGCCCAAAGGGACCAAAAGGTGAGTACATCACTGCTGTAGAATCTCGCGAAGGTGTTCGGTGTCGCCCAGCCCGCAGCTCTACAGCTGTCTGCCAGGCGCCGTACACCAATGCATAGAAAGTAAACGAGACTCCGGGTGCAGTGAGCCCTCACCCCTAGGGGGCACGGCTTGCCTTGGGACTGGTATGCTCACTGGGGAAACGCATACTTGCGTAAAGCCCGAGGCCAGCTGCGTGCCAGTGCGTCCGTGCCGAGGGGGTCTCGGTCAGGGAGTAATACAGCTGGCAGTCGGAGGACTCGTGGAAGGCAAACAAGTTTACCTGACCTCCCCAAATCAACTCCAGATCAGCCGAATCTCAGGATGGAGTCGCCATTCTCCGGGGGACGTGAGCTGTCGTGAGAGCGCGTCGGCCGCATGATTTGAGCTCCCCCGGGATGTGGACAGAACGCAGCGACTTGCGCCGCGTCTGACTCTAGAGGAGGAAATGGCGGGTGAGTTGTGACATGC
>NW_015505944.1:475381-511279 GCF_001515645.1 Sinocyclocheilus grahami
AATTCCAGTCAGTTCAGTAGGAATTTACACAATCTGTAATTTCATTTGATGGTGAAAGATATCCCATTGCAAATTTTGCAACAGGTTCAAGGCGGTTAAGCAAATTCGTTGTATTGACCAACAGCTTTGTCATGTGCTTCATACTGTACAGTACATCTCAACACTATTAACTGTAGACAATGATCATTTTCACAATTTTACTAAAGTGGCTGCACCCTCATTGCAATTAATCATAGACATGTTTATATTCAGAACAGCAGCACAATTATGAATGTGATATTGCTTTTGTACAGCAGTTCAATACACAAGCTTTTAGATAAAGCACTTCCAGCTGCTGTTTTTACTCTGCATTTATTTTACGGTACCATTGTTACACGTTACTTGTAATTACTATAGTAATAACAATAAATGTGTGCATAATTACATGTAACAAGCCCTAAACCAAACCCTCATCCTAACCCTAACCATATGAGACCCTGGAGCACAAAACCAGTCATAAGTAGCACAGGTATACTTGTAGGAATACTGTCTCGGTTACGTACGTAACACTCGTTCCCTGATGGAGGGAATCGAGGCAGTTGATGCCAAAGCAGTCAAGGCCCTGTTCAGAACCCCGAGGCTTCCTGCCCATTGCATGTAGCGCCCCAGCCCGCCCTGGAGGCAACCATCGTGACAATGACCTGCCTGGACACTTGTTCTCAGGGCACCCCGGCCCTTTGTAAGACAAGGTCCATCCAGGGGCTGAATGAGCGGCAACACGTCAGCGTGAAGGTCACGCGAACTGTACCGCGGCACCATGCCCAACTCGGGAGTGTAACCAGTGCTGAAGTGGTCTCATATGAAGCAATCCTGCTGGATGTCCCAGAAAGAACCGCGTTCTGGCTCATCACGGCAGGACCCCCCGTGTCCCCGGAGGGACCGGCCGGAGATGCGCGGGAAGGCATTGCGTCCCCGAACCGCAATCTCTTGGCCGCTGGTGATAGGGGGTGTCGTGGGCAAGAGAGAGGAGGCAGTGTGTCACTCAATGTCAACCCTGATAGCCTGGAGGAAAAGGACACTGCTCTTTCTATGCAAATGTGGTTACAGCTGGCCCTTGGGCCAACAGCGGAACAGAACCAAGCAAAAGATTCTCCACCCAACCCTCCTCCGTGGGAAGGAGTGGCACTGTTCTCGCCATCACCAGAAGAGAAGCAGTTCTTTGCATCTCCGGGCTGACCGTGTCAGGGCCGCCTCGTCGTCTTCTTGGAGGACTTAGGGGCTGGCTAGTACATGGGGGGGCGAGGCTCGACCCGCCAGCCTCGACATGGTCTCAGTACGAGGTGGAGCAACCGTAGGAGGGTGCCCTCAGTGATAGGCAGGCTGTGGTGTGGCCTGCGGCAGAATGGTGGCAGGTGGAGGATCACGCCGGGGCAGGATGTGCTCGACATTTTTGATTAGCAATATGCATTGAAGTTTATATGGACAACTTTAACGGCGATTTTCTCAATATTAAGATTTTTTTGCATCCTCACATTCATCTCAGACAAATATTGTCCTATCCTAACAAACCATCCATCAATGGATAGCTTATTTATTCATTTATATGATAAATAAATTTCAATTTAAAAAAAGACCCTTATAACTGGTTTTGTGGTCCAGGGTCACATATAGTAAGTACATGTAGTTAATTAATGTTACTCACTACTTAAATGTATAATTACAGAGTAACAAGGACACCATAATACTAAAGTGTAACTGAAAGTAGTTACAAGTTAATCCACATCCCACTCGATCCTTACATATCTATGAGAAACACACTGCAGTGAATAAATCAATGTTTTTGAATGAATCTGTTAAAAAGAATGATTCAGAACTCATAAAGACTTGTTCCATTCTTTAATAAATTAGTTTGAATGAAAAGGTTGATTGAATGATTCAATGACTCCTCCACCTACTGACTTTTTAAAAATGTATTTTAACAAAAGTCAGTAATTTAACATTAGCAAAAAATTTAACTTTTTACAACTTATTTGGAAACGTTTTCATTCAAGCTAAATTAAAACTTGACCTCTCACACGTAAGGCAAGGAATACTCCTCTGAGCAACCAACTCAGTTAAGAGGGTGAGCCCTCTAAAACTGAAATCCTAGAATGACTCCTGCCTCGAACACAGCATTCGACACAACGGTGATGTGTCCGAGTTTTCAAACATGTAGGATGGATTTGGCAGCTCGCAGCTCTCGGCAGATCAATAATCGCTAGCAGCTGTGAGCCCCACCATTGAGAGTTTCCTCTCGCATCCATTTGAAAGCTGACAGACGGAATGCACCATGCTATCTCATCTCAGCCAGCTCTCTTCTTTAGTTCTCCTCTTCTTATCACCCATTATTATCAACCATTTCCACCCTTTTTATGCTCTCTCTATTGTTTTTTGGATGGCTTCCATTTCCCCTTCTAACTTCTTTTGCCTGTTCTGTTTATTGCCTGTCTTTTCACCAGGATCTCATCATCTCCTCCATCTAAGTAAATATTTCTCTTTTAAAAGGTTTAGTGGTTTCGCTCGCTTGAACTTACTTGCCCCAGCTTCCATACAACATTCTGGCCATTGTCAGTATATCCACAGTTCATGCTGTCCTTGTTAAGGCGCTTAGAGATTAAAGAGGTTTGCTGAACAGCATTATTGTTTGCTCTGCATGTGCTATTATCTGTTTCTGTGACTGGGTGCTGAGAAATACTTGCATCAAACCTTCAGCAGTAATTAGCGGTTAGCACAGTCATGTAGCAAGAGGGAAGAACCGGGCCAGGTAATCTAATTTCCTGTTCCTGTACATCTGTCCCAATCCCATTATGATTTAGCAGGTGAAGGAAAGAACTGGCGCTGGACTCATGACACGTCAACCAGCTTTTATTTATTGTGGTTCTTACACTGTAAAGTGTGAGAGTTATTGCTACTAGATCTGAGCTTTCAAAACTGCTTTCTTTGATGTAGTTAATATTGTTGAATTTTGAGTAGGGATGCATTGTATTGAGTAGGGCAATTATTTACATTATCGGTCATCGGCCAATTGTTTAAAAACAGCCGATGATCAAGGCCGATATCCTGCCAATATAAAGGGTCCAGAAGACTGCAATTTCTGAGAAAAATGTCTTGTATAGAATTAAGAGCTGTCAAATTAACGTAATCTCACTTAAAAATAATGCCTTTAACACAGGTTTGTTATTGAGAATTACAGAGGTTTAGATGTTTATGTTTTATTGTTTCATTTGATGTTACCATTGTGGAGATTTGACCCCAGCTTGCCAGGTCTGCGGTTTTTCCCTTCAACAAATATAATTTTTAGCATGCCTTCCAATAATTGCAAAGAGCTTTGTGCTTTGTTACGTCAAGAAACAAAGTCTCAACTTTCAAATGATGTCAGTTTTATCACAAAATTCGTTCTTAAGCGCTTTTAAAAGTGATGCTAAAACGAATGCATGTTCAGATTCATCAGTTGGAATGAAATAACTCAGATTGATGAATCTGAACACGAACGCCAATGAAAGGGTTTATTTTTAATAGAATTTATAATATAATTTTAGATTAACACAACAATCATTATTATATTGAACAACAATTAGCTTGTTCCGTGCATTGTTCTTCATTACATCATTGCACATGCACAAAGCTTTCCAGTTTCGGTTTTCAGTCTGATCAAGTTTTTACATATGTCAAAGCAATAAAAAATGTTTATCCCTTTACCTGATAAAATAAGCACCCTAACTTAAATTTAAGTTATTTAATTCACTTTTAAATCAAATCCTTTTTAACATATGTATACAAAACCCAACTCAGATATGGCAATGTGTCAATAACATCAAACCTCATTGGTTCTTAAAGTTCCCATATATTACACCTCTCTGGAGTTTTATTGTAGGTTTTGATGTCCTTAAGAATATATATTTGCGGTATAAGTACCAAAAACCATCTCAATATATTTTTACAGCTCATTTCTCAGGAGCTCTGCTGAGAACAGGTCGATTTTGGCCTGTCTAATTAATATTCATGAGCCTCTCTTCTGAATGGCCTGTTGTTTCTGAGTGACGCACGGCCAGGCCAACCACAGGTAACTAGGGTCAGCCGACGTCACAGTGCTAGCTGGAGGCAGCAAAACAAAGGGGAAACTGGAGGCGGCCCATTCAAACCAGCCAGATTCGGTTACATAAGGAGCTTAAAATATCATCTTGTTGTGACGTTGGGTGCCAGAATCGACGTAATATAGCCTCAAATTAGAAATTTGATCGAATATCTGCTGCCACTGCCAGACAAAAAACCGATGACAGCTGTGGTTAAATGCAATAAAACGAGCAGACTGGACAGAAACGATCGACAAAAATGCTCGCGTTTGCAGCGCACACTAATTATCAGAAAAGGTTAAATAAAGTATTGTCTTTTGTCTACAGATTTCTTGCTATATGTCTATGTTTCTTGCATCTCATGACTGTCGTGTATGAAATAATGTCTGTGTGCATGCGTGTAAAACAACAAACTGACGATTTATATATAATCATTTGTAATTGTATATACATTATTGTGATTAATTGTGGCTGGAACAATAATGTAGCTGTAAAAATAGTTGCCTGCTGAAATTGAAATATATCTTCATCATGACTAGATAGACACAGTGAGTTTGTCTTTACTATACACGTTAGATGTGATCCACCTCATAGTAACAATCCTGTCAGATCGTCCATCCTTTGAGTGAGAGTGTAACGTTAGAGGTCGGCCGATCTGGTTTCGTTTTTAAAGTTAACCTTTTCGACATGTTTCCGCAATCTTGTCTGGGGGTTTGGCAAAAGGAGAGTGGGACGGGGGGCGGTGCTCGGGTGGTGACTGAAGGCGGTGACTGTATAGTTCTGACGTCAACTTTTTACAGAAGTCACAACGGTTCGTGAAATATCACAGCTACTTTATGCAGGCTGTGTGCATTTTACTGTGGACTGACTGTTTTCAAACTTATATGGTAGTTGCATAGCACCTAGACCTCAGTTATCATGAAAAAAGCCAGGAAATTTCAGTTTTGACAATATGGGACCTTTTAAGATCATGCGATTTGACATAATGATGCACGTGCCAATGTGTTGAAGAAATTACATTTTCTTGTTCACAATGAGTTAAGGGCCTGGTTTGATAATCACTGTTACACAATGACCACTGGTGAAATAAACAGCCCAAAAAAAAAACCTGCATTGACCAGCAACGTCACTATTCTGGAGCTTGGCAATCAGTAGATCATCTGGGTTCAGTCTGTACAAGTACAGAACAAAACAGAAAATCAGAACATTATTCTAATCCTCCACCTGAATGAAGGTTATCTTGTTCATAATCTCTTGAAGGCAAGATTATGTTTTTGAATGAGCTTGGATTAATTTAATTGAAGCTGTTTTGTATTATTATCTAAAAGTTACACCGGGGGTGTCAAACTCATTTTAGTTGGAAAATGTCACCTTAGATACCAATTTTAAATTAACTTTTGACATCTAATATTTGTCCTTGTACCTGTCCATGTCATTATTTTGTGAGTGACACATACAAACGTGGGCTGTGGGCTGTACTTTTGAGTGCCCCTGATGTAAGTGGAGATGTGTACATTTACTAAGATGTTGAGATAATCTGGCAGTAGGTCATGCTTTTGAAATAATCTGTTTTAGCTCAACACAAATACACAAATCTGTGCCTTTATCTTGAGCTTGAGGACAGTCCTGCATTATCATTAGTGGTGCACCGCCATTATGTGCCTTTTTAGGCACATCGTTTTTACTGGCTTTTCTCTTCCTTTCAAAAGAAAATGATTAAGGTATGCTGGAGCTCCGAGGTAAACAGCGGGTATTCAGCAAGGAGCTAATACACATTAATCTCCTGGCTGAATGCAGACAAAAGAAAAATTCATAGAGTAGAATTAATCTAACCCAAAGGCTAAAATAACGTCAAATTTGTGCTAATTAAATTTTGAAGGAAACCATTGGGAACAGCCTTGTTCCTCCGACCTTACTTAAATAAAGCTTTTGTCTTTGAGACTGATAACCTTCTGCTTTTCTTTGGACTGCTGGAATGTGCTTATCTTCTAAAGGACACTTAAGAGCACAAGTCATGGACGTTCTGCTTTTGATGGAGTAAGGCAAGAAAGACCTGTGCTGCAGGCAATGCACTGGCCCAAATTTGTTATGTCCTAAAAACAAGTATTTAGGTTAGAGTGATCAGAGTGAAAGAATCTCACAAAGCCTTGCTGTATTCTTCATTTATAGTTTATCCTCATTACAAAGGAGTGAATTTAGTGCAACAAACACTTGGGCACTTTTGTATGGAGTATTTTACCAAGAGTGCAGGAAAAACAGAACATTAGGTAAGGCAAGGTAATAAGAACAACAACAAAAAAACTAAAATATGACAAAGGTCATTTATCAGTTGACAGGGAAGTACAGTTTAATGGTTTATAATAATAATAAATTATGGGTCACACTTTAGTTTGTGGACCAATTCTCACCATTAACTAACTAATAACTATGACTTTTACCTTAATAAACTTATAAACTTTTTATCTGTCCAATATGAGGCCCAAACATTTTAATATATTTTTAAAGATGTTTGTTAATACAGATCTTCTTAATACAGATTTTTATCCCACAAAAAGCAAGAGTTTTCACTACCAGTGTCATAGAGTGCAACAGCTGGGTTCCAAAAGTAAAGTAAACTTCCATTAATGATCCATGTAGCACCCACCCATTCCCATCATGCACTGCAAACAATGTAATAGAGTTATGCTGCGTCCCAGTTTGCCTACTTATACTATGCCCTAAAAGTATATACACTTTCGGTGCAGAAAAACGATTTGAGTAGAAGAAAGCTTTGGGACGTAAAATACAACTATGCATATATATGTATATCATCCTGCCATAGTTAACACCTCATACACACTCAGCATTTGATTTCATTACATTTACACTACTCAAACAATTCTTCTTAACGTATTGGGGAGAAAACAGGTAGCACATTGGATAACACTTTATTTCGATAGTCCACTTTAGACATTCTATTAACAGTAAGTAACTTTGTAACTACATGTCAACTAGTAGTTAGTAGAGTATTAGTAGACTATCTGCTTAATATCTTCTAATACTTTCTTTGTCAACTTATTCTACTAAACCTACCCTAAGTCTACTCTGAGAGTTAGTAGACATGTAGTTGCAAATTAATGAGAATTAGTTGACATTCTTTGTCAACTTATTCTACTAAACCTAAACCTACCCTAAGTCTACTCTGAGAGTTAGTAGACATGTAGTTGCAAATTAATGAGAATTAGTTGACATGTAGTTACAAAGTTACTTATAGTTAGTAGAATGTCTAAAGTGGACTATCGAAATAAAGTGTAACCGCACATTGTGCTTCCGGTCATTGGTCTTTAATGCCAAACGTATTACGGGGGGGGAGCAATAAACTTAAAATTTCTCAAAGAGCAATTTTTAAAGGGGACACAAATAATCCAGCTAAACTTGTACTTGTAAGGATATGTATACACAGAGGAAAGCCTTACTACTATTAGTGTAGCAGGGAGACTGTGCCAAATTAGACAACTTCAAGCTGTTGTGGTCGTGCCGTGATAGCGCTCGTGTCCGTTGTAGACATTACCATCACAGTGTTGCCAAGTCCGTGGTTTTCCCATGGAATTGGGCTACTTTATCACTGTTGCCACGGGTTGTTTTTAATGTCCGCGGGTTGAAGCGACCCCAATAACAGCCTTACTTACTGGAGTTCCACAACTATCGACTTCTCTCTCACCGGACTTGTGTGTGTGCAGGTGATGTAAAAGAGGAAAGCAGACATTTGGACCAAAGCACTGTGAGGCAAGGGAGGGGGAGACTCAAAATGTTTCTAAACTTAAAACGCCTTTTTGCCCCATTTGTGTTGTTTTACTACTTACACAATTATTTAAAGCATAAAACTGTCACGAATCCGGTCCATGGCCTTCCGTCTGATTGCCACCAGAGGTTGCCCTTACATTATATTGACTTTCACACCACACAGACTGTAACACGTCACCCTGGACTACATTTCCCATGTTACACTGATGGGACTCACCTGCAGTAAATCATACACACACACACACACACACATGCACACTATATTACACCCACTCAGATCAGTATTGTATAGCATTTATCACTCTCCTAGCGATAGCTACTTTACGGAGCCAGTTCTAGTTTTCATAGTCTAGTCATAGTCTCGATTTGCCTGTTTTCCTGTGTTCAGATTCTTGCCTGTGTTTTTCAGATTACTCTTTTGTCTCGATGTTCTGACTCTGTTTGCCCCTGCCTGGACTATTGCTGTGAACCTCGATTAGCTCTTTGCCTAGCCCTGTTGGATTACGCTCGCTGTTGATTGACCCTCGCCTGTTTTCTGGACTACTCTTGTATCTTGCCCACGATATACCTGTTTCCCATTGTTTGACCCTTGCCTTTTTTGTGACCATGTCTTTGAATAAAGCTTGCATATGGATCTGCACGTCTCTGGTCCCTGACGCTCCGTTACAACAACATTGTTATTTAAAATACACAGCATGGTTTTTAATCATCATTTTAGGGGGGAACAGCCCACAGATGGGGGGGGGGGGGGTTCAACCGGGATTTCAACCTATGGGTTAGAATGATGAATAATAACTTAATAACTCCTTCCAGGGTGTCCCTGCTTAATCAATACACAAACATCAGCTATGTTTGTAGTTCTTTTTACTTGTATTTTTAGTTCCGAACTGAATCTTCCTCCAAAGCGCACTGGGTTGTGGCCAATATTAGACGTTAAAGTGTGCATATCCACACTTCTAAAACTGCATATTTTGAAATAAGCGTAAAAATTGTTTCTATATATAAAATCAATATCTTTAAATAAATAGTTTTGTACTTTTTCATCGTTACATAATTGATGTCCTTTGCAATGCTTACTGGGATTATAGCTGTTTCCCTCATTAAAGCTATTAGGTACACAAAAATATTTTTTTTTACTTTTTGTCCAATTTTTTTTAAAGTTTGTAATGTTGTGGTTCACCTAGTAACTGCTTAGTTTGGTTTGGCTTTAATGGGAAAAACATACTTCTGGTAACCAATTGGATGCATACTGTTGGACTCTATTGTAGAAATGCATTATCAGCAGTTAGTCAACACTAAATTATACCTATGGTAAAGAGTCTAGTAACAGATGGCATTCCAAGAAAAAGTGAGTATTCAGGAGGTCATGTGGTCCTAACATGACTGCCCCCATGAAGTGAACCTCATATTATTATGCCTCTTTAAATAAAGTTGTAATTACCACTAAATGGTTCATGTATAAATACATTATTAAGTATTATATGTTTTGTTGTTTTTGATAAGACACATGGATGATTTTCATGGTTGGGTGCTGGTGGTGGTTTTATATTAATGATTTCTGTCAGACCTGCAAAATTGTGTGCCCTGTGATCTGGGAATTTGTGTTGCCACAATGTTATCTAATTGTTTATTAATTATCATGTTTGTCTCCGTTACGAATTGAAAAAAGTGAAGGGAGTCTGAATACTTTCTGAATGCACTGAATCTCTGAGATGTATGTGTGCTATCAAGGAGTTCAGATGTTTGTACACAGCAGATGCTTAACAGATGAAGTGATCTTTAACAGACATCTTGCAGACATACGTGTGCTGTATGGGATGTATAAATTGCTCAGGTGCATTACCCATTCGTATTGCATAATACATATCTTTGAAATAATTTGACTGGTTTTGAGTGAACATGGCCTGTGTTTACTGGATTTTCCACTCAGCTAAAATAACTGTATTAGCTTATGTGAGATGCAGCAGGGTTTTAGGATCTTTCTTCTTTTTATTGTGATGTATTTTCTTTGTTCTCCACCTAGCTTTGATGGTTTCCTGGTGTGCCTTGTTAGTGTGTCTGGAGTAGAACATGTGAATGTTGTAACACTTTTTTTTTGTTGCACTATCCATCTCAAACTTTGAATTATGTTTTTCTGACATCTTCTAGAAATTACAGTCATTTAAAAATGTACAGTTTATCCTTAAACTGAGTTTATTAACTCTTTCCCCACCATTGACAGAATTTTCCAGCTTTCTGTGGTTTCACTGTTATATGGTTGGAGGCACTATTACTGAAAGAGTGCTGAATCTTCAGATCAAAATACAAGTGAAGAATAAGCAGAAACAAACGACCGTGTATGTAAGCAGATGTATATGTAAAACTAAAATAACATGATCATTACAAATTAAACAGCATATAATTTAAAACTACATAACAATGATATCGTTTTATTTTTATTAATTTTTTTAAATGTTATTGATTTATTTTTTACCCCATCGACCCTGTCACCCAAATAAAATCCAATTTAAGTATTTTAATTTAAAAAAAATCCCAAAAGAATATGTAAAAAAATGTTAAAATCATGTGAGCCATTGTCAGTATTTAATGAGGAAATGCTATTTTTAGCTCTATATAGTTGATGCTCCGTTAATGACAGAAAATGTATCCACGTATTTAAGGCCACGACTTCCCCCGGGGGAAAAACACGACTTGTGTTTTCATCTAAATCGACTCAGTAGATAACTTAGTTGGAGGATGTGACACACAAGAATCCAAGAAAGCACAAATTCCAATATTTTAGCTATTAATTCTAATGTAAGGTCAGCCTGGTTAACTGAGAATTTGCAGTAATCGCACAGCTGAGATGGCACATGTTGTATGCTTCATTAAATCCTGCCCCAGCCAATGGCAGTTCCAGAAAATCAGATTTCCACTTTCTATAATCAATTCCTTTTACTTCTACATTCAATTACAATGTAATATCATTAGTATTCATAAGCACTCCTACATAAGTGTGGTACAGCACATAAACGTTCATACATTAATATAGAATGTACAATATAAATGAGCATCTAAAACAAACTCTTTAATGTACAAACAACTGTACAGACGTACAAAAGTTTATGGATTAATGCAATATTGAACTGTTTAATTTTTAATTTTTTTATAAATTCGATAAATTATGTTTAACATGTCATGTTCAGCACAAGTTAAATGTGTGAAGCGTTAATGATTTATTGAAATATTTAAAGAGTTATTCATCCATATAAAGAGTGCACATTAATTCAATTTTATTAGTCCCATTTGGATTTTACATATTTATAAATCATATTTATAATTTTAGATAAGTGTCCTGCTGTGGTATTTTGACTGAATATTAAACTTTGACTTAAGAGAGTTCATAAACACATACAGTGGGGGAAAAAAGTATTTAGTCAGCCACCAATTGTGCAAGTTCTCCCACTTAAAAAGATGAGAGAGGCCTGTAATTTTCATCATAGGTATACCTCAACTATGAGAGACAAAATGAGAAAAAAATCCAGAAAATCACATTGTAGGATTTTTAAAGAATTTATTTGCAAATTATGGTGGAAAATAAGTATTTGGTCAATAACAAAATTTCATCTCAATACTTTGTTATATACCCTTTGTTGGCAATGACAGAGGTCAAATGTTTTCTGTAAGTCTTCACAAGGTTTTCACACACTGTTGCTGGTATTTTGGCCCATTCCTCCATGCAGATCTCTTCTAGAGCAGTAATGTTTTGGGGCTGTCGCTGGGCAACACGGATTTTCAACTCCCTCCAAAGATTTTCTATGGGGTGAGATCTGGAGACTGGCTAGGCCACCCCAGGACCTTGAAATGCTTCTTACGAAGCCACTCCTTCGTTGCCCGGGCGGTGTGTTTGGGATCATTGTCATGCTGAAAGACCCAGCCACGTTTCATCTTCAATGCCCTTGCTGATGGAAGGATATATATATATATATATATAGCCAATAAAAGTCCAGAATTGTGTGTAATATCAGACGTTGTGTATGTGTTATCACTTTTGAGCTGTTTAGTCACAGAAGTCAGTGCTTAATTTGAGCCGGATCCTGTTCTGGAAAATGTCAGATTTTGGATTTTTGCATTCTGGTATTTGTTTTTAAAGATCTGGCATTAACAAGTGCATTAGATCGTGACAGTGCATGCCTGCATTGTAGACACAGCGATTGTGGGTTTACAGTGGGGAAAAAAAGTATTTAGTCAGCCACCAATTGTGCAAGTTCTCCCACTTAAAAAGATGAGAGAGGCCTGTAATTTTCATCATTGGTATACCTCAACTATGAGAGACAAAATGAGAAAATAAATTCCAGAAAATCACATTGTAGGATTTTTAAAGAATTATGGTGGAAAATAAGTATTTGGTCAATTACAAAATTTCATCTCAATACTTTGTTATATACGCTTTGTTGGCAATGACAGAGGTCAAACTTTTTCTGTAAGTCTTCACAAGGTTTTCACACACTGTTGCTGGTATTTTGGCCCATTCCTCCATGCAGATCTCCTCTAGAGCAGTAATGTTTTGGGGCTGTCGCTGGGCAACATGGATTTTCAACTCCCTCCAAAGATTTTCTATGGGGTTGAGATCTGGAGACTGGCTAGGCCACTCCAGGACCTTGAAATGCTTCTTACGAAGCCACTCCTTCGTTGCCCGGGTGGTGTGTTTGGGATCATTGTCATGCTGAAAGACCCAGCCACGTTTCATCTTCAGTGCCCTTGCTGATGGAAGGAGGTTTTCACTCAAAATCTCATGATACATGGCCCCATTCATTCTTTCGTTTACACGGATCAGTCGTTCTGGTCCCTTTGCAGAAAAACAGCCCCAAAGCATGATGTTTCCACCCCCATGCTTCACAGTAGGTATGGTGTTCTTTGGATGCAACTCAGCATTCTTTCTCCTCCAAACACGACAAGTTGAGTTTTTACCAAAAAGTTCTATTTTGGTTTCATCTGACCATATGACATTCTCCCAATCCTTTTCTGGATCATCCAAATGCTCTCTAGCAAACTTTAGACGGGCCTGGACATGTACTGGCTTAAGCAGGGGGACACGTCTGTCACTGCAGGATTTGAGTCCCTGGCGGCGCAGTGTGTTACTGATGGTAGCCTTTGTTACTTTGGTCCCAGCTCTCTGCAGGTCATTCACTAGGTCCCCCCGTGTGGTTCTGGGCTTTTTGCTCACAGTTCTTGTGATCATTTTGACCCCACGGGGTGAGATCTTGCGTGGAGCCCCAGATCGAGGGAGATTATCAGTGGGTTTGTATGTCTTCCATTTTCTAATAATTGTTCCCACAGTTGATTTCTTCACACCAAGTTGCTTACCTATTGCAGATTCAGTCTTCCCAGCCTGGTGCAGGTCTACAATTTTGTTTCTGGTGTCCTTTGACAGCTCTTTGGTCTTGGCCATGGTGGAGTTTGGAGTGTGACTGTTTGAGGTTGTGGACAGGTGTCTTTTATACTGACAACGAGTTCAAACAGATTCCATTAATACAGGTAACGAGTGGAGGACAGAGGAGCCTCTTCAAGAAGAAGTTACAGGTCTGTGAGAGCCAGAAATCTTGCTTGTTTGTAGGTGACCAAATACTTATTTTACCGAGGAATTTACCAATTAATTCTTTAAAAATCCTACAATGTGATTTTCTGGATTTTTTTTCTCATTTTGTCTCTCATAGTTGAGGTATACCTATGATGAAAATTACAGGCCTCTCTCATCTTTTTAAGTGGGAGAACTTGCACAATTGGTGGCTGACTAAATACTTTTTTGCTCCACTATATGTTCAAGAATTTAGATTTTAGATGCTGTCAATATATTGGTATTGTATGTTTTAATGTCAATCCTTAAAGGTCACAACAACAAAAAAATAAGAAAAAAAAATCTTATGAATAACTACGAAAGGCCTCTCTCATCTTTTTAAGTGGGAGAACTTGCACAATTGGTGGCTGACTAAATACTTTTTTGCTCCACTATATGTTCAAGAATTTAGATTTTAGATGCTGTCAATATATTGGTATTGTATGTTTTAATGTCAATCCTTAAAGGTCACAACAACAAAAAAATAAGAAAAAAAAAATCTTATGAATAACTACGAATAACAACATTCTGAATTGCAGTTGGACATATATATAAGCATATAGATTAAAATATAATACAATATATTTGTTACGGGGCGACAAGGACGAGAGGTGTGCGGATCCATATGCAAGGCTTTTATTTAGAGGCGTGGTCATGAAACAGGTCTCTGTCTACATGGCATAACTAGGTTCTGTCATTCAGAAACATGGCCTTTCATATCACTGCTATGCTGATGACACTCAACTCTACCTCTCATTCCATACTGATGATCTGATGATGTGCTGTTCGCATCTCAGAATGTCTAAAAGACATTTCTTGTTAATATATAAGCATATAGATTAAAATATAATACAATATATTTGTTACGGGGCGACAAGGACGAGAGGTGTGCGGATCCATATGCAAGGCTTTTATTTAGAGGCGTGGTCATGAAACAGGCAAGGGTCAGACAACAACACTGGTACAACACCAACAAGACAAAAGACTATTCTTAGGGCAAGTGTGGGTCTTCGATCAGCAAACGTAATCCAGAGGGTGAGGCAAACGGGTAATCCAAAACATGCAATAATCCAGGCAAGGTGCAAACATAGTCCAAACGACAAGACGAGAGAAATCTAAGACAGGCAGATAATCAGGTAACAGGTAATCACAAGACAAGACTAGACAAGACTATGAAATATGAACTATGAACTAGAAACTAGGGCAGAAAACTGGCTCTGTAATGTAGCTATCACTATGAAAGCGATAAGCCTCTACCTCTCATTCCATACTGATGATCTGATGATGTGCTGTTCGCATCTCAGAATGTCTAAAAGACATTTCTTGTTAGATGACGGACCATCGCCTTCAACTCAACCTGGCTAAGACAGAACTTCTTGTGGTTTCAACTAACCCATCACTTTATCATAATTTCACCATCCAGTTAGGCCCATCAACCATAACTCCTTCAAAAACAGCTAGAAATCTTGGAGTTGTGATTGATGATAAGTTGAATTTCTCAGACCATATGAAATATGAACTATGAACTAGAAACTAGGGCAGAAAACTGGCTCTGTAATGTAGCTATCACTATGAAAGCGATAAGCGCTAAACAATACTCGGCCCTGAACAGTGGTTAGGGCCTCGTATTTAAAGTGTGTGTGATTGGTTGAAGGTGAGTGCGAAATCAGTGCAATGAAACATGGGAAATGTAGTCCAGGGTGATGTGTGACAGTCTGTGTGGTGTGAGTGTCTATAGGCCCTTTCGCACCGCTTTAGTTCCAGAACTAAATGTACAGTACTAAAGTACTGGGACGATTTAGCGCAAACTATTTCCCAGTACTATTTAAAGGGTTGCATTCGCACTGACAGTGTGTACTAAGAAGTGACGTAAGCTGGTCGACAGCGTCGTCATTTGTGCGCGGTCTTCAACAACAGAAACAAAACACTACGTTAACAACAGAAGGATGGAGGATGCTGTGATCAGAGCTGTGTTTTGTTGTGTCTCGCGGGTTTCACAATAATGGACATGGAAAGTCAACGTATACGTAAAGCGATTGAAAGAATGGAAAGGAGGACTAAGAATCTCCAACGACAACTGGCAGTGCTACATTTGCTACAAGTGCCTGCACTTCAGCGTCCGTCCATCGATCGCTGTTCTCTATACTTGCGAAATAAGCATCTTGGAGTTGTGATTGATGATAAGTTGAATTTCTCAGACCACGTTGCTAAAACTGCCCGGTCCTGCAGATTTGCATTATACAACATTAAGAAGATCAGGCCCTTTCTTTCAGAACATGCAACACAACACCTTGTTCAAGCTCTTGTTCTATCCAGGCTGGAATATTGCAATGCTCTCTTGGCAGGTCTTCCAGCTACTTCTATCAAACCTCTACAATTAATCCAAAATGCAGCTGCAAGATTAATCTTTAATGAGCCGAAAAGAACACACGTCACACCTCTGTTCATCATTTTGCACTGGCTACCAGTAGCTGCTCGCATAAAATTCAAGGCATTAATGTTTGCCTGCAAAACCACAACTGGCTCTGCACCCCTTTACCTAAATGAATTACTTCAGAGTTATGTGCCTTCTAGAAGCTTGTGTTCTGCCAATTATCTGCGATTATTGTGCCATCTCAAAGAGGCAGAAAATCACTTTCACTGACTTTTTCATTAACTGATCCCTCCTGGTGGAATGACCTGCCCAACTCAATCCTAGCAGTCAAATCCTTAGCCATCTTCAAGAAACGACTAAAAACACATCTGTTCCATCTTTATTTGACCCTCTAACTCTAGCACTTTCTATTCTATTTTAATTATACTTTATCTATTTATCTTTTTATATAAAAAAAAACTAACACTAGCTTTCTATTTTTTCTATTCTATCTACTTGTTTTTATTTGCGTGTGTGTGTATATATATATATAGGGCTGTCATCGTTAACGCGTTAACGCATGCAATTAATTTTACAATCCTTAACGCGTTAAAATAATTGAACGCAATTAACGCAAAATTACTGAAGCACAGTTTCTATTCTAACCCTTTAACACAATTTTGCTTCTCTGCTTGCGATTAGATAATTTTTAAGCCGCTAAACGCGGAAAGTTTTCATCCAATGATCCAGTAAGCGAATGCATTCAAACAATCCGTCCGAAACAGCGCTAATATAAAGGAAACCAGGCTGATTACATCAGAGATTGCAGAGAGAACAGAGACTCGCGTTTTCAGTGAATTATTCATTCCAGTGTGTTTTGCTTTTAAACACGAGCTCTGTAATATTCTGTGATTGTCTCTGAAGAGTGCAAGCCCTCACACGTCGCACTGTGTGAAGTACAGACTGAACGGATTGTCAACACATCCCACCGCTGTATGGTCAGATGAGACGCAAACTACGTTTTCTCGACTTGATAACCAGTCTCGCTAGTGAAGTTCTGATGGATGAAGACTGCAATCAAGGTAAAGACGATGCGGTGGCGTACAGGAGTCATGCACCCGTGAGTCCGTTATAATAATGCGTGTATGAGTGCTTTTGACGCACTGATCACACATTGTATTTATGCACAGGCACAGACATTTCTGTAAA
Organism: Sinocyclocheilus grahami; assembly: GCF_001515645.1. Classification (NCBI taxonomy): domain Eukaryota; kingdom Metazoa; phylum Chordata; class Actinopteri; order Cypriniformes; family Cyprinidae; genus Sinocyclocheilus; species Sinocyclocheilus grahami. The sequence goes on from NW_015505944.1 coordinate 492,414, forward strand.
TTCACGTTGTTTCCACACACATTCACGATAATGTTTTGATTTGTCATGTTTATGTTGCTGTGCTTAGTTATACGGAATGGGTCTGTGTACTGTAGCAGATATATGCAGGCAGCAGGCGGTTGGTTTAGGTTTTTTTTGGCATCTCCATGTGGTCCTGTTCGGTATTGCAACTTGGCTTCTCTAAAATGTAAAAAAGCTCTTTGGTGTTGCACTGTACACATACTATAAAATTCAGATTTTTTTTTTTACTTCATATGCGCTTATATGGGCTCCTTATATCATTTTTTGGTGTCCTTTTTGAGTTTCTAAGTGTCCTTTTTTGGAAAGTCATCTAAATTTATCTTGAAAAAAGCTTGCAGAAAATATAGATTTTTGAGAATCACCCTTCAATCTTTTGGTTTACTTTGCTGGATATAGCAAATGATGACAAAATAAACATTTGAAACAAGATAAATGGTCTATGCTTAATTTCATGAAGTGTGTGATTAATTGTGATTAATCACAGAAAAAGGATGTGATTAATCAGATTAAAAAATGTAATCGATTGACAGCCCTAATATATATATATGCATAATAAATATACACAATACACACACATATTATGTAAACAAAAACTTTTATTTTGGAAGGCGATTAATCGCGATTAATCATTTGACAGCACTAATATATATGTAACGTCACTGATACAGTTCTCTCAAACAGTGAGGTCAGTACAGTGCAGAGTTTAGGGGCAGTGCTGTTTACTGTGACTGTTTGTTCACCTCTTTTAGCAGAAATCCATAATCAATGAAAAGCTTTCAGGAAAGCAAACCAATGTGTATTAACTAAGCTCTGTAGATAAGTAGGCCAGAAAAAGACACGGCTGCCTTTATTAGTCATTCTTCTGATGGAATACTGTTAATTCCTGTCAATGTTTCTTTTGTCCTCAGAGGTTCAGGCTCAGCTTTGAGCGGCCTGCATTAGACATGCTCTGAGGAGCCTTCTTATTATTGAAGGCAACTAGAGATCATGAGGTAAAGGACACACTTACGCAGGAAACATCAGGCTGCGGAAAAAACACGACCTGGACCTTCTGTTTAAAAGGGTCATATTCTTTCCCCTCAAGTCCACTTATAACGTTAGTCAAGGTTTCTTGCACCAAAAGCCTTCATGATTTAGTTTCACACCACAATTTTCCACCCTTTGTTTGACCTTTTGAAATAAATGGTTCATTTTCTGGTGCTGCACTTTTAAGATATAAGGACTGGCTAACTACACTATTGTGAGGGCAAAATTTGCATATCAAATTTCCATCTATTTAGATCACACAGTTTAAACATGAAAAAAATAATGAACTTAATGTCATGCATATTTGTCAAACATACAACAATTAAAACAAATTTCTAAAAATAAATAAATAATTACAATAAAAAAAAATCATGGCATACTTTACTATTTATTGTTTACATTTAAAAATTGTCTTTCAAAATGCTTTTTTAAAATTACTTAGAATCAGCATAACTCTGCTCATTGTGAAAACAACTAAACTGTTTTAGTTAAAAAGTATGAACATGGTTAAAATATGGCTGTGATGCAAGCAATATTCAATTGTAAGGAGTGAAATTATTTCCTTATGAAATTATCTCCTCATGAAACCAAGTGTTAGGAACTCACACAAAACAGATGCCATGCAACAAAACCATAAAACTAATCTGGAGAAGAGATCTTCAAAGAGAGCAAACAACACCTCTCTCCTTTGCTCATTTACGACCCCCTTCTCCCCCTGCCCTCTCTACCTTTCCCTCTTTTCCCCAAAAAGGTTTCACTCAAAATTCATTCTGTCAGGACCACTATCGTCAAAGATGATTGACAATTAGCATACAGTCTGAATTGGCGGTATAGTTCCGTTCTGGGCAAGAACTCCCTGTGCATCCATGCAGCCTAGCATGGATGAGAGCAGGGAGAGCAGCAATAACCCCCCCAGGGTAAACAGAACAGAACCAACATAAATATATTGCAGATATTGTTAAAGTTCAATCATTTTATGTACACATTTTAGAATTAATCTGATTCAAAGGAGAATCAGAAGGCTGAATCCCGACTGACAGAGGAGGAGTTGGGGATGGAGGAGGATAATTAGCTATTGAGCAATGTGAAAACTGCTGATAATACTGAGGGACCTTATATATGAATGCTTAAGATAGGTGTCGTATTCCCATAGGTAGATGGGGATCAGCTGAGAGTCAGCTGATGCGAGCTTGACTAATGTGACCTGCCAGAACTAACACTTACACTTGATTTAAGAATATGTATATACCACATATCATGTACCTTGTGAACCTGTTGTTTTTCCCCTTCATGTTTGGTATCGTTCTAAAGGTCTCTGTGTGATTGGTAAATTGGTTTGAACTGATTTGAAGATTTCTTTGTTTCTGGTCTGAGTATATAAGCAAAGTGGCATTATTGTCATTTGGGATTCTGTAGTCAGAATCCCAAACACCGCACATGTGAGACTCTGGAGCTTTGCACTGGAACTCTCATACTGCTGTGTGTCTCTCTGCTGTCAGGTATGCATTTAGTTTTTTTATTCAAAAGTGTAATTGTGTTAAACACATTGTGCCCATTGAGCACACTGTATAGTTGTTTGTGCTACTACATGTGCGCATAGGCTAGTTAAGTTTATTCTCTAAAACACATGATTACTTTGTTGTAAGTTTTCTTTGAAATACTTAGGTAAAAGGTTATAAATGCTATGCATTTTAGACTGTGTGCCTTGTGTTAAATTAGGATAACTGTTACATGTGTGACTATGTTAAATTTGTTTGTCTCCTACGTGGAACACTTGGCTATTCCCCATATAGCTACAGTGTCTATGTACAGGAGCAAGGTTGCCACATGGCTACAATGTAATTCACAACTGCATTATCCTTTCTAAATTGGCTTCTAATTTTTTCATTATGTAATTGGCATGATACAATGACTTGACTAATAATAAATTGTTATATTTGAATTATTCTGATCTCTTCAGAAATAATGATTATTTACAGTAGATTAAAATCGTAGTCTAGTGTTTCCGCAAATCTGCATCCAGGATAGATCATACCGAAGTACCACTGAATTGATCATGGGGTACATCATTAGGGATCTTCCGATTTCTGACTGTCACTGGCTTAACAAGTTACAGTTTTTGTGATTATAGAGAAAAAGTACACTTTTTGTTATGTGCTAGCAAGGTGCAGCCTACTTAAAGCTATTATAATCACCTTATATCCTCTGAGTAAGTACAGAACTGGCGAGTTTGTGCCGTGAGTTCACTGTTGATCAAGTGAATTGCTAAGCGACACTGGGTCGTTAATGAATGAATAATTGAAAGTATGGGATTTCCGGAATAATCAAATATCTACACTGAACAAAATTATAAATGCAACACTTTTGTCACGCTGTCTGCCATCTGCCCTATACAGTGAAAACCGGGATTCATCTGTGAGGAGAACACCTCTCCAATCTCCAGTCCGGGTGGCTGGTCTCAGACGATCTTGGAGGTGAAGATGCTGGATGTGGAGGTCCTGGGCTGGTGTGGTTACACGTGGTCTGCGGTTGTGAGGTCAGTTGGATGTGCTGCCAAATTCTCTGAAACGCCTTTGGAGACGGCTTATGGTAGAGAAATGAACATTCAATTCACGGGCAACAGCTCTGGTGGACATTCCTGCAGTCAGCATGCCAATTGCACGCTCCCTCAAAACTTGCGACATCTGTGGCATTGTGCTGTGTGATAAAACTGCACATTTTAGAGTGGCCTTTTATTGTGGCCAGCCTAAGGCACACCTGTGCAATAATCATGCTGTCTAATCAGCATCTTGATATGCCACACCTGTGAGGTCAATGAATTATCTCGGCAAAGGAGAAGTGCTCACTAACACAGATTTAGACAGATTTGTGAACAATATTTGAGAGAAATAGGCCTTTTGTGTACATAGAAAAAGTCTTAGATCTTTCAGCTCTAAGTTCAGCTTATGAAAAATGGGGGCAAAAACAAAAGTGTTGCATTTATAATTGTGTTCAGTGTAAATTAATGTACAATCGATATCTGTATTCAGTTTTTAATTAGAAATATTGCCTAAATTTAATGATCACTTGAAATTGGAGTCAGATTGAACACGGAGCTTGACTAAAATTGAAACTAAATCCTGATAAATTCAGAGGCGCAAGTAAAAGACCGACTATGCATTAAACCTTTGACCAGGCCGCTGGATTCCACTTTTTGGGCCAGCGGGTGGATTCTTACACAATCTGGATATATTGATGATTAATATATAAACCTGGTTATTGTGTATGTAAAACGCATTCCATTTAATAGTACTATCACATAAATCTTTTCTATTTCTCACCTGTTTCATTTATGTAGGACTGACAAATATGCATCAAAATAAGTTTATTATTTTATGGTAAAACTGTGTAATGTAAATGGATGGAAATTGTATATGCAATTCAAATAAAAAAAAATGTTTCCCCATGTATTCATTATAATAATATTCAGAGGCTGATCTTGAAGCAAGTCACATTGGAAACTGTTTCAATAAATGGTGTTTTTGGACCGAGAAGTGAGTTTCGAGTTTTAAATATTACAGCATATTACACAATATGACCTCTTTAATAAAGCCACATTTGTCCAAATGTGTGAGCATCCCACACATGCACTCATTTTAAAGCTCAGGGGAGGATTTTCTGCTGTGAAGGTCTTCATTAAACTGTGGGTGTGTTAATGCACAGTTCCTACCATTTGTGTGCACGGCGCCAATGATAGGTTATATTGACTTGAAAGCAATAATCTGAACAGATGGAATGGGCATGAGCATAAATCATTTCAACACCTACTTTACTGTTTACCAAATATAACATGCAATGTCAATAGCATTTGAATCTCAAGTCACATTACATGCAGTTTTATTATATCTGGCAAGTTGATGTTTATCGATACAATATAACTTAAGGTTATACTTTATTTCGATAGTCCACTTTAGACATTCTATTAACTATAAGTAACTTTGTAACTACATGTCAACTAATTATCATTAATCTGCAACTACATGTCTACTAACTCTCAGAGTAGACTGTTAGGGTAGGTTTAGGGTTAGTAGAATGTTGACAAAGAAAGCGTTAGAAGATATTAAGTAGATAGTCTACTAATACTCTACTAACTGCTAGTTGACATGTAGTTGCAAAGTTACTTACTGTTAATAGAATGTCTAAAGTGGACTATCGAAATAAAGTGTTACCTAACTTAATGATTTTCTTGGATGGATTTTACAGAGGCAGATGCAACCTAACCTGCAAATTTTCCTTCTGATGTTTAAAGAACTGGTGGGAGTGGTGGTGGTGGTGGTTGGGTGTTTAAGTCTGGTTCATTATCCCACTACATTTCAGGACTGACATGCCAGCATTCCAAGAAATATAATTTACATTCCATGTATGCACTTGGCCCATGGTTTTATCAAAAGTGTTTTGCATTGCATTGAAGGTATATATTTTATCACTTCTTACAAGAGGTGCTGGATGTAATGGCTCCATCGACGGCGCTGGATTGGATTTGGTGGATTGGACAGTAGTTGAGCATTCATTCATTAACTCCCTGTAGATGCTTCATGAACCCTGAACCAATGGGCTTCTTATTCCAGGCACCTCAGGCTGGGAGCTAATTTAAAACCAGGCTGATGGTATCTTCTGCATTTTTAAAGATTGCTGTAGATCTATGATACTCACCTGCTGCTCAGCCCCCTTCCTCCACTGACAATATTGGCTTGCTCTGTTGAGGCAGAATTCTTCAATATATATGAAAATTAGAGAGCTGCAGGGATGACATATTTTTGTAGGCCAAAACCGAGAAAAGAATGAACATTTTAACACTTCTGGCTCAATCTTCCTGAATTATGTCTGTGGTACACACAACTTGAGATATTTTTGCATTTTATTCTAAGACATAAAATACATTAGTAGTACCCTCTTGTGAAATTTTTAATGGTTTGTCTAGTATAAATGGGACTAAGTTGCTGGGGACATTAAACATAAACAGGGACATCACAATGAACAGGTAGTCCACTTTTACAGCCTGATTGTGTTTATAATAGCACTCTTGAAAAAATATTCTAACATTTTAAATAAAGCCTAAAAGATTTGTTAGAAGCTGAGAAGGATGGTGACACTGAAGTCAGGTGATATATATTATTATTAGTCATTTACCAAAACGTGGCCCATTTTAGCTGACTTCACCCTACTTGTAGTGTAGTCTGTCCTGTGATTCCTTTGTCTGATATTGTCTCAATGTTATGTGCTACGTGTGTCTCCTGCCTGCCCTCTGTCACCCATTGTCTGTGAGCCTCGCTTTTTTTCACCCATTTTGTTTTTTTCGTATTTTGAAAGTGTTTCTTTTTTTTCTCCCCTTCATGGACAATTCACCTCCCTAGCCCGTAAAGACTTGCCCTTCTTGGAATATGCGAGTGAGTTCAGTGAGCTCGCCATGTCAATGGCGTTGGATGACGCTGACCTGTTCTGGATCGGGGCTAATTACCACCGCCCCGTCGATCTCCCAGATACCACTGGACGGTGCTGGAGGGAGGCAATTATCAGGTGTCTGAAGAACGTCCGGCCCCGATCCAGAACACAACCAGACCCAGAGCCCAGCCCACCATCACCCCGCTGCACGGAGCAAGAGCCTAAGCCCACCGATGATGGAGAGCCTGAGCCCACCGCAACCGACGAGCCATCGCCTAATGGACAGAGCTGAGGATCGCCTCAGAGCCAGAGCATCAAGTGACATCAGACCGGGTGCGAGAGCCAGCTACAGTGCTCGCAATCAGGGGAGAGCGCGATGGACAGCGTGAGTGCAGAGGGAAGCTCCACCCACTGCACCATGGCTGAGGGTGAGCTTAAACTGGATCTGGGACTGTTGGATGTTGAACGGGATTTGATGGATATATATACCTGCCTGCTGTCCTCCCGCCTTTGTCTGAACTCCATCAGTCCTTTTTTGGCCAAGGAGGCCATTTATGAACTTTCTGTTTGTCCTGAACTGTCGGCCAGCCCTGACATTCCCCTCTCTGATGCGCTCCTGGTGCTGGGAGTCATGATTTGGTGTGGGTGGGCAGCGCAAACCAGCCCTGAGAGCCCGGAGGTTCACAAATCACCACCCACCCTCCCGCTCCTGCCTCCTCCACAGCTGTCGTCTGGCAGCCCCTCTGCTCACCCTCAGCCCACCATCTGTGCGGTGGGATCACCGTGGGTCTGCCAGTCTCCAGTGGCATCATGGATGGAGGATCCCCTGTCTTCGCCTCCAGCCTCTGAGTCCCATACTTCACCTCGGCCCAATAACCCAGCGGCTCCACCATGGCTCCTAGCTCCCTCCTTTCCGCCATGGCCCGGCAGTCCACTGGCTCCGCTGGGCTGCAACGTCCCTCCGGTTCCGCCTTGGTCTGTCGCCGACCATCCGTCGCCTTGGGACTCCACTCCTCCGGCTGTGCCTCTTCCCTCCGTCCCTCCGACTCTGTCAGGCTCGTCCTTCCCTTCGGCTCCACCTCGGTCCTCTGTCGCTTTGGCTCCACAGTGGCCTTCCGGATCCCCGCCTTCACCTCAGTTGCCAGAGCCATCTGTTCCGCCTTGGCCCTCCGGATCCTCTTCGTCACCCTGGCTCGGGTTCCTCCTCCACCTGTTCCGCCCGCCGTCGGTCGGCCCTCTGGAGTCATCAGCCCTTCCTCCACCATGGCTCCTCCCTTCGTCGGCTCCACTGTAGGTCACCTTCATGGCTGTGGCTTGGGTCCCTCCTGGCTCCTCCTGCTCCAAATGCCTCCGGTCTCCTCCTTCCATCTGGTCCACCCTGGCTTCTCTTGTCTCCTCCCTGGCTCCTCCCTCAGTCGTTTCCACCCTGGACTCTGTTTGCCGTCCTCCTCCAAGAGTTGTAAATATCAAACGTGTCGAGATCGTGCAGGCTCTATAAAATAATTGTAATAACATCACACAAATGAGATTTTTTTGGACAAAATTTGTTTGTGACAAGCCTCGAATCGGTCTTAAAATATTAAAGTGTGTGGCCAATCTTACATTTCATACAGTGGATTGGTGATGAACATGATGATGATGAACATGAGGGCAACAACTCACTGCATGATGTAGCCTATGTAATGCAGTTATATTACAGTTATATTACATTTCAGACCTGACATGCCAGTATTCCAAGTAATATATTTTACATTATATTTATGCATTTGGTACATGGCTATATGCATTTGGTACATGGCTATATTTCAAAACAACTCACTGCATGAAGTAGCCTAAACGGGGCAAAAATGTCCCTATGAGAGTTTTTCCTCATATTTACTGTATATCATATAAGCAATATCCCACAAGCAACAAATGCAGTATCACACGAGTGCTGTTTTTTTCCTGAATGGCACAAATGCAAATGTGATATTGGTTTTGTACTACAGGGCAATAAATAAGTTAATAAAGTTAAATTTTGACACATTATAAAATATTACCTACATAGCCACAGAAAAAACTATTGTGAATCTTTTAGCAGCAAACAGTGGTGATTTGTTTCTAAATTAATCCATGTTTTGAACGAATCGAGTGAACCAATAATTCAATATCCCATTCATAATGAGAGTTATTTACTTAATACCTGAATGAATCAGCTTTTTGAATGAATCAATTGAATTAATGACTTTCTCATTAATGAAAACAATTACCACCACCTACTGGCATCTTTAGTGCATACAGGAATACAGGAATTGCCCTTTATTAAAACAGCTATTAGACTAATAGTTACAGACATACTATCACAAATATTTTTTTCCTTGAGGTTAGGATTTTTATTTATTTTTTAACCCCACATTCCAGGACATTAACATCTTAGTCACCCTCATGTTGTGCAACTTTCTTCTGTGGAACAAAAGAAGATATTTTGAAGACTGTTTCAATGCATTCCGTGAAAGTCACTGGAGTCTAAAACAACACTGATATTTAATTGGATGGACAAATGAACCATTTTCATAATCACCCATTGCACTATACATTATAAAGCAACACTATGACATTTTTAACAATGAGGAGTTGTTATATTATACTGCATGACAGTTACCTTTGATTTGCAGGGAGATCTTAGACTGGATTTTGCCTTCTGAAATGCCGCCTCTGCAAGTTTTTTGCAATGCCTTCTTTTCGTCCGTACCTGATATCAAGTCTGTTCTTTTTTCCCCACACATTCACATTTCAGCTCACTGTGACTCATCACCTGGAGGGGAATAAAAAACAATAAAGGCATCACATTCCCAGAGTTTAAATGCAAAACAGTGAACATTCACATGCAAGTACTTGTTTTCTGACATACTGTATATGTATGTAACATATAGTCACAGAATAAATCATGAAGCATTCTCATGCTGCCTTGGCTCTGGCTCACTGATTTTTAAACACACTGTTAAACACACACCCTGAGTTTAGTTTTTCTCTCATGCAGTGCATCGTGGAAAGCTAATATTATTGGCCTTTTAAGTGAAAATATGATCCAACTTAACATTATTCACCACTGCATATGCAAAAGACAACTTCGATTAAATCCTGGCAGGGGACACTGAGATGTTGCACTATAAGCAAAGCAGTGATAAATAAGAATATAATTAATCTTTTTAGGCGAGTTCCAGACTTTCTGCCCAAATGAATGTGTCTTATTGATATATGTGATCTAAACAAGGTGTAATGTGTTGATATACCCATATGAAGAAGCACACTTACTTTTGAATAAGAGTAGATATTGTGGAAATATTATACTTTAAAATAACTAGCTTCAATGTGAACTTAATGTAATGTCTTCAGACACTGAATTGTATGTCAGTTTAACGAAATTTATATGAGTTTAAATTTATTTTAAATGCAATCTGCTGATGAACTTAAGTTAACTTAAGTGAGTCACTTATGTTGTCGTTGAAATACGGTTAAAGTGTACTACTGAATCTGACAAGCATATGGTAAACTAAAATATACTTTATACAAGACAATATACAAGACAAGAGCAAACAAATCACGTAATAATGAGAACGGACCATGAACAACAGAAACTGTAACTATACAGAAACTATATATACAGACAAACAAACAAGGAAGGGCAGGTGAGCATAATCAATAAACCAATGAGCAACATATTGCTAAATCATACGTATTTTATGAGTTGCACAATTCGTATGAATTTGTACGAATGACCTATACCTAATCTAAACCTACCCGTCACTGGGGTCTAGACAAATTGTACAGGTTAAGTCGCAAGAATTTGTACAAATTAGCCACCTCATAAAATACGTACGAATTGGTCGTGAGATAGCGTTGGAACTAGACTAAAACAGAACAGAACTGAACATACTCATATGACATATTTCCTGTAATTGGCCCAAGCGTTCAAGTGGACATGAAGACTGCAAGTGTGTCTAGAACTTTTGATTATCCAATGCAACATGCTTACAACATAGTGTTGTAAAAATGTAAGTAAAGTTGGTAACATTTTACTTAAGCCTAATGTATTATGCATTATATGTCACAGTCACCAGCTCAGCCATCTCAACACACTACAGTTCCCATCATCCCCTCTGGCTACCACCTGTGCGCACTCAACAATCACCACACCTGTCTGCCCTCAGCCTCATCAGTCCCTCTTCATAAGCCAGCACCAAACACACATGGTTGTCAGTGACCTGTAGCGCTAAGCGAGATATGAACAAACTCAGAGCTGCAGAGTAAGTTTTGAGTTGACAAAACCCGATAAAGCCAACCTGGGGTGTATTCCAGAAAGGAGGTACTACAAACTCTGAGTTAAAACTTGAACTCTGAGTTGACTTAACTGAGATTGGAAACTCTGAGTTTTCGGTTTCAGAACAGCTGAACAGAGTTAGTTCAATCCACTCTGAGTAGGTTTACTCTGTGTTTAGTGTGTGCACCATGACTATGAAAAGCCATGATCAATGGCGCTCCGAAATTATGATTCACCATGGCAACAGCACCCGACAAAAAGACTTCCGCATACAATACGTAATTTTAGCTCTAAATAAATGTTATCAATGGTGAAAGCTGGCAGAAATACCAATAATCCATACAGTAATGAGTTTCATTTTCGGAAGGTGCGATGGTGAGAATGTGTGTAATCAATGCATCCAACCACACTGGAAATCCTAAAGGAAATTCTAATTATTAGGTTACTTAGAGGTCGCAACAAGATGTTTTTAAGTGAACGCCATTTAAAAATGGTACTGCTCAAAAAAATATGCATGTGGATATGGCAAAATAATAAAAATTCTGTAAAGTAACTCCCCACGAATTAATGCAGCCTCCTTATCTACAGGATCCCTTATAAAAAGATGATGAAAATGAAAGTGGTCCGGTGAGAAAAATAATCTTGTTTCCATTTTCATTAAGATTTATTTTCTTACCCCACTGGCAGATAATTTTATTTGTTTACCCCAGGAAACAAGACTAAATATCATATATATATTTTCTTACATAGAAAATGCATCATGATTTAAACATTTTTAGATATTTGTACTTGAAATAAGGCAAAAATCTCAACATTAAAAGCAATTTTTGCTGCGTGAATGAATGAACGAGGTATTTAAACATGGCTTATGCTTTAAAAATGGGGAAAGAAACTGGGTTTACAGAAGAAAACCTGCTCCAGACCAGGTTAGGTTCACAGACTAAGTTACTATGGTAACTAACCGAGAGGTTTAGTTTACTGGAACCAAAAACCATGAGTTTCCCTTTTCTTAAATATGAAACTTAAAATGTATTGCCACTTCATATAATAATTATATGAATATATTATATGAATTATAAACAATTACAATTAACATAATATAAATATATAAAATAAGTAGCTGCAAAAGTCTGACAATTTTGTCTCTAAAATTCTTTGACTGTAAACTGCTTTAATTTGGATTGAGAGATACGGGGGAGTGGCTTCATTGCATTAGATATATATCACTTTGCTCACAGCTGATTGGTTTGGGTTTGTGATCTCTAACCCAGAATAAAACCTGCTCGGGAGCAGTGTAGCCATGTAGCGTAAGTTACCATGGCGACGAAACCCGCTAAAAACCAACCCATCTTCTTGAGTTTGAGTTGGCAATCTATTTGTGGAAATAAAGAAGCTTGTATAACCTGTACCAACCTTGTCCGTCTCAATCCTGTTGTGACAGAAGACCAGACCAAACTTAAGACAGTATGCGAGGACAACGGGCCTTCATCAACATAACTCCTTGGAGTAATGACCGCAACCAGTCTACCATCACCCGGTTCCTCTTTCAGAACTGCCGGGATCTGGAATTGTATGTCCAGGACTTCCTCAACTGCTGTAGCTGGGTAGCTGGGCAGCCGGTGATGACCTTACTTTAATTGGAGGTACGGACTGGATGATCATATCCGGTTCGTCATGCCTATGGCTAATCCAAGCTGGGAGCTGGATTCTTACATCAACTTTGCTCTTTGGATAGTTGGATCAGCATTCACCGTAGGCAAAGTGGCTGATGATAACCAGTCATGGCCACCAATCCCGAGACTGCATGCAACATGGCCGCTGACCTACAGTCATTACTCATCAGGGCCACCGATCTTTAGTTCTCACCCATCATGGCCGCCATTGCGGAGTCATCACCCATCATGGCCGCCAGTCCCGAGTCTGCATACAACATGGCCGCCGACGTTCAGTCATCACTCATCAGTGCCACCGATCTCCAGTTATCACCCATTATGACCGCTGATTGTCAGTGTACACTGATCATGGCCACTGACCATCAGTTATCACCAAACATGGCCGCTGATTGCCAGACATCACACAAGGTGGCCGTTGTCCCAGTACTCACTCCAGTCCCATGGCATGACACCAAAGCCCTGTCCAGTCCCCGTGTCAGTTACAGAACCTAGTCTAGTCCCTAAGGCTGATCCAGTGCCCACACAATCTCCATTTGTAAACCCCTCGGGGAAGGCAGAGTCTGCCAGTGCATTTTTGGAGGACCCAACTCCGGAGATTCCAAGGCTGGTGGTCCTGGAGGACCTGACCCCTGTGGTCTCTAGTTCGGTGGTCTCAGAGGTTCCTAGACAACCTGCTCTAGAACAGAAGGCCACAGAAGCCACTACAGAGCAGCCCAATCTTACAGCTGCTTCCATAGTCAAGAAAGCTGTCCTCGCCTTCAACCTCGTGGCTGTTCTGAGTGCATGGGCCGTTTCAAAGTCTGCTCCTACATCCACTCAAGAATCCACTCCAGACTGGGAGCTCACTGAGTTCGCTCCAGTGTCGGCTCCAGCCCCTGAGTCCGCTTCAGTGTCAGCTCCAGCCCCTCTGTCCACTCAAGTGTCGGCTCCAGCCCCTGAGTCTGCTCCTGTGTGGGCTCCAGCCCTTGAGTCTGAAATTCATTTAATTAAGTTCAATCCAGAATCCATTACAGTCCGAACTAATTCAGAGTCCGTTTCAATTCTAGAGTTCAGTCACAAGTCTGTTCCGACCCCAAAATTCAGTACAGAGTTTGTTCTGGCCTCAGAGTCTGCATCAGAGCCTGCTCTAATCCTTAAATTTTCATCAGAGCCCACTTGTACCAGTGAGTTAAATCTAAGTTTACCTTCAGTCCAAAGGCCTGTACGAGAATCCCATCCAGAGCATGCACTCATCTCGAAGCACAGCTCCAGATCTGCTCAAGGCCCTGACCAGAGTCGAGAGAAGGCTTGCGTTCCAGAGTTTAGCCCCGAGAGGGATCCTGTTCACGAGTCTAGCCCAGAGAGGACTCCTGTTCCAAAGTTTGGCCCAGAGAGAGTTTCTGATCCAGAGTTTGGCCCAGAGAAGGTATTTGTTCCCGACCAGAGTCCAGTGCAGGCTCCAGCCCTTGACCAGAGCTCAGTACAGGCTTTAGTCTCTGAACACTGTCCAGTGCCGACTTCAGCATCTGAACAAGGAGGATCCTGTTCTTGTCCCAGAGCTCAACCAGAATCTCGCTCTCATCCCAGAGCTCAGCCAGGTTCCTGATCTTGCTCTAGAGTTAAGCCAGGAATCTGCTCTAATTAATGAGTTCTCCCCAGAGCCGACTACAGTTCATGAGTCCGGACTAAAGCTTACTTCTGTCCTTGAATCCTCCCCAAAGGTCACTCTAGTCCTTGAACTCACTAAAACTCCTCCCGAGGTGGTGGCTTCTGCTGCAGAACCTCCTGAAGTGGTGGTGTCAGTTTCAACTCCTCTCATGGCATTGGCAATTACTGGTAAACTCCCTTCCTGTCCTGTTGTGGTCAAGGAGACAGTTTTTGAATCCTTTGAATGTCCTGCCTCAGTCAAGAAGGCCATATGCGAATCTTCTCAGCTTCCTGTTCAAGATACTGTACTGTCCGCCAGTCCTGTCATGTCCAGGGAGGCCGTCTGCGAACGTTAGTCTATCTACTAGACTTCACGGCACTCTGTAGGAGTGTTTTGTTTGGTTTTTGGCAAAATACTGATAATGTCAATGTGCACATCGCTAAAACAATTACGATATTATTGCAGACGATATATATCGCACACCCTGCACCACTGTCTTTTCGGCTAATTTGTGCAAAACCTTTTGCTAAACTGTCAGCTTCATTTTAACCACCAATGCAATGATGCAAGTATTTAGCTTACCTCTCCATGCTCGCAAAGGGTTGATTTCGAGATTTTATAAGCTGCTAGTTTGGTCTCCCTAGGCAAACACAGCTTACACTGCATAATAGAGCATAAATATGGCCAGGGCTTCACTTCATTTCCTTTGAGTTCAACTTAAGCAGAATACGACAGGGTTTCATTTTCAGCTGGGTCTGCTGGGTCTGCATAACGCCTATCTTGTCCGTCTGCATCTTTCTTGTTATTTACTTTTATATTTTTAAAAATGACACTACAAGTGCACATTGAATAGAATTATTGATTGGTGCACATTGACTGTTCCTGTAGATCTCTTGCTGACCTCCTGGGGTTCTTGAAGAGTTCCTGAAACGAGCTGTGATCTGCTTTTGAGTTGAATTTGGTGAGACGTCCCAGCCTGAACACACTGCCAGTGCCAGTGGCCTGAAATCTCTTCCATTTATAGATAGTCGCAGGATGTTAAATAGCTGGGAAACTTGATGTAGCGATAAATCTGTGCACACAAAAAAATTGCATTTCTATTTATTTTTTTTGTTAGATTACAATGCCTTTTTAACATTGGTGAATTATTAATCCAGTATCTCTACATCTGTATGTCCTAACATATACAAGTGTTGATTCAAAAAAAATAAATAATAATAAATAAAGCTAGAACAAATAGTAACCTCAAATGTGATGTTTCTGGAATGCTCATTGTTATTTTAAAGAAGAATCTGTTAACTGAACTTTGGATGCACTTCAGACAGTCTATGTTGCTGCATGTTGATGTTAGTCACATGGAAGATGTTCCATGAAATATTTTCTCAACCAGACAGTTGTTTTCTTGTTTGCAAAAACTCATAAAGCTTAAAGTGCTTGTTTTTCCAGAGTGATTGCGTGTTCGTTGAGCAAGCATTCCTTCATCGTTGTCCAGGACGCATCAGGATGCATTAGTGTTTACACTACAATTGCAAGGAAGTCACATGTGTCTCTACCATTTCCAAACATAGAGCACAATATTCTTATTCTCCACCCAGAAAGATCAAGTCAGCTCAACATCACAGCAGAAAAACCTGTGTACGGGTGAAACTCAGAAAGAGCTTGACCGGGTCATATTTCACTCTAAAATTAAATGGAAAGAAAATACATTTTGGCATAAAATGAGTGTTTTTAGAAACCTGTTATGCTGTTGTCCAGGATGCATCATGTGTTTACACTACAAATGCAACTCTAAAAATTAATCAAATGCTTTGAAATTAATTTACACCTACACTATTATTATTATTATTATTAGTAGTAGTAGTATTATTAGGGGCCAAGCACCGAAGGTGCGATGGCACCTATTGTATCCGTTGGTGTACTTTTTCTTCTTCCGCTATTGAGTCTATGGCAGCCCATAGAATCGCTTGCGGGAAAGTTGCGAAATTTGGCACACTGATAGAGGACAGTCCCAACATTAACCATAGCAAGTTTGGAGCCTCTAACTCAAACTCTCTAGCGCCACCACTTGTCCAAAGTTTCACTCATTTTTATGCAAATAACTTTTGAACCGTAAGGCACAGAAGGGAATTATTTTTTCATCTGATTCTTTGGCTCATGCTGAGAATGGACACCACAATCGTAAGGTTTAGTTTTTTCGCTATTTTTAATTGTACGTTAAACCTACTTTTTCGAACTCCTCCTAGACGGTTTGTCTGATTTTCATCAAAATTGGGTCAGATCATCTTCAGGCCATGCTGGCAAAAATTTATGGAATTCAAGTTGATTCGTTCAACCGTTCTCTAATAACACACGAACGAATTAGACAAAAAGAACACAAAAATGCATGTGCATGTTTCGGCACTGTGCCTCCTAGTGGTCAGGAGATATTCATAAAATTATCATATAAAATATTAATAAAATGATCATATAAAATTCATATTTTTACATTTTACTTCTGAACAGTTTGGCCAAAAATCACAAAACTGGTCTCTTTCGATTGGGTGCATCATGCTGAGTCGAATGATACCCAATTTTCCCATGTCAGCCATTTTGGGTGTTGGCCATTTTGAATTTTTTTGTAAAATGCTATATTTCACAAACGCATTGATGTATCGTTACGAAACTTGGTATGGGTCATCAGCACGATGCCCTGAAGGAGTGTGAGAAGTTTTGAGCCAGCGCCACCTAGTGGTAAAAACAAATATTCACATGCTTATAACTTTGGGTGTGGTTGACTTATTTTCACGTATTTTCATTGTCACCTTTTTAGACTCCTGAATCCTTGCCGAGTCCAGCGATACCAAACATGCCAGGTTTTGCCTTATGGTTTGTGCAACGTTGCATTTTAGCGCTTAAAAAAACATTTGCCAATATCTTAGAAACCGTTACTCCGATGGACACGAAACCACCGTAGGAAATTCGAAAACATAGCATGCCAGATAAATGGCAAAGCCCAATTGCCAAAATTTTGATAGTAAGAGGCAAAAAAATGCAAACGAAGTCAGACATCAGTCATTTTTTCTCTTCTCATATATAAAAATGTCTATAACTCCAAAACAAAATGAGATACACATTTGACACGCATATGTATGGACACACTCTAAGGACACAGAAACAATTTGGTGGGATTGTGCCTCTTATTGGCGCTATAATTGAACAAAACATGAAATTGCCATTAACTACAATAGAGTATTATGATATAAAATGTTATATTTTACGAATGCATTGGTGTACCATTACGAAACTTTGTATGTACCATCGAGACCATACTCAAAACGTTTTGAGACAGTGCCACCTTGTGGTCAAAAGTTGATGAAATTGAATGAAATTTCAAATAAATGCTAATAGCTTTCTGTGAATTTTGCCTATTGTAATGAAACTGGTATTCATAGATTGTTTGGGTCATGCTGAGAACAGTGATACCAATGTTGCCATTGTCAGCCAAATTTCCTGTCCGCCATTTTGATTTTCTTTAAAAATCCTTTTTCCTAGATCGTTGGTTCGATTTTCACCAAATTCCAATCCTATCATCTTCAGACCTTGCTGACCAAATGTTATGGATTTCGTGTTGATAGACGAAACCGTTTTCGTACAGCGCCGCTGCAAATTTGAGTCACGGTGCCAAAATGACAATATTAATTCACTATTTTACTGTTTTATTTCATTATTAATATGACCCCAAACCTTTTAACATTTATGTATATTAACATTTGACCGATGCATTTATCCAAAGCAACTTACAGTGCATTGAATGTATACATTTGAGTTTATACATTCACTGGGATTCGAACTCACAACCTTAATGGACATTTTTTCCTAATTTAATTAAAAAAAAACTTAATTTTGTATATATTCTCAGATACAGTTTTATCTTGTTTTAATTGTTTATGGATAAAGTACTGATTAAGAAAGCTTTTTTTTTTATTGCCGTGCAGGTGTAAAATGGCCCTTCCTGAGGTGAGATGTGATTTTGTTGATTTGTGTTTACTGAAGTGTTTGTGAGTAGGTGTTCTTGTGAGGAAAAAAGGGGGCTGCTGGTGACTAATGGGAAGTGGGTGCCAGAACTTCCTCTTATGTCAGTCCACTCATACGAGAGCTCCATCAGTGTGATGACTAAGACCGGACCCATCTAGCTGAGGAGCTTCAAGCACCTTCTCAGAAAGCTCTCGTGCTGTGCTCTAATCAACAGTGGTCCCTTCATTTCAAAGTGAAAAACAGCCTACCTTTTTATTGGAAACAAATTTGTAGGTTTCAACTAAACAAGTCCCCCGTCAGCATCCGCAACCATAAACAAAAACAACATTTACACATTTCATTTGTTCCAAAATCTACAAGAACAAGATGTTTATTCTCAACTTTATTTGTGCTCAATGTTCCAAGGCTTATGAAACTGTATGGTTGTTTTGTGTGAGAAACAGCCTAAAAAATAAATGACATATCATGGCTGCGTCTCCAAAAAGCATCGCAAGCCTAAGTTGATCGTAGAGATCATTGGTGGCAATGAGTCACTTCATATGAGTTACTTTCTAAAAGATAGTGTTATGATTTTATGGCACTTTTGGGTCCATTTGAAGGCACAAAGGGAGAAAAAAAGACCAGTTTTATTATTATTAAAAAAAATCATTTTTCATTCCTCAGAAGAAAGAAAGGCATACAGTATGGGTTCAGAATGTCATTAAGGTGAGTAATAATGATGGAATTTTCATTTTGGGGGAACTGTTTCTTCAAGTCATTATATATATATATATATATATATATA
>NW_015505944.1:511339-516032 GCF_001515645.1 Sinocyclocheilus grahami
ATATATATATATATATATATATTATTATTATATATATTTTTTTTTCAGGTTTAAGAAAAAATGATAGATTATTTTGATTCATAATTAGCTCCTTTTGAACATAAGCTGTTGCCACTGGCCAATTACCTGTCACCTTTAGGTGATCACAACTGACTTCAGATTCATGCATAACTGCCACGTTTCAAAAGAACCCCATGGTAACAGATAGATAGCATCAAATGAGAGAGTTATTGACATTCATAAACAATATTTCAAATTCTAGGCAGACAGTTCTGTTTGACCAGAGATGAAAGAGGCTTTGAACTCCCTAAAAGAATTATCATGTGCAAAATTACAAGAACATGTTTTGTGAGTATATGAGGTATGACTATGCACTAAAACAGTTTTATTTATATATGTGATGTTGCTTTTTGTGGAGTGATTAATTCAGGAACCTACAGGAAGTGCTGTGCACATATACAATATTTTCTGATGGAGAAATCTGTCTGAAGATAAATGCTCTTTCACCTCGACTCCATCAATTATGTAAACCCTGAAATTAACATTGAGTCAGACTTTCACATTCTCTGCAAATGCTCCTGACAGTTTAGTTCATGCATTTTTCAGGCCACTTGAAAACCCGACCATTATGAACAGTTTACTCAAAGAAACTTGACGAATAAATGTAGGAGCTTGTGGGAACTTAAGCACTGATTGTGTGTCCTCGCACTCTTTTCAGAACGGTTTAGGATTATGTGCGCATCCCTAAGTGACCCGTAAATCTGAGTGAGGCACTTTATATAATGCAGACTGCATCCAAACAATCCATATTTCATGCCGTTGTCATGGTGCTATGGATTGGTAAGGGCGAATCTGAGCTAGATGAAGATAGATGTGACAGTCATATACAGCGCAGTTCAAAAGTTTGAAAATCTGGGATACAAAATTTAATTTAAACCTTTAAAATAAACAAAAGACATTCTGAAACGGATCATTTGTTATGTAGCTGTAATGAAAAAAAAACATCTTGTTTTAAATGAGAAAATTGCAGAAGCATTTTCACTAGTGAACTATTTGTTATAATTTCCAAGGGCTTTCTAATGTTGACTGGATAATTTTGCTGCCAGCACTTTATCACTTTAGTGAAAACTGGCTCTCGTACAGCTGCGGGGTGTGTGTGTGTGTGTGTGTGTGTGTGTGTGTGTGTGCGAATGCTTAATACAGGTCCACTGATGTAGGTCAGATCAATGTGCAAATGCATGCTGCTAATTGAGTTTCAGGGCCGGTGAAGTGCAAAGTGCATTAAAAAGATGTTGTGCTTTTGTTTTCCGTGCATGTAATTGCATCAGGTTTCTGCCTGCAGTCTATAAAGAATGCAAATCAGATCAACACCGTTGATTATTTAAAATGATCACTGCAGCAAACAAAGATAAATAAAGTCACACAAATAAAAGATAAAAGAAGTGACACCTGAAATGAGATCATTTCACTCAAATATTACTGAAAGTTCAAAGCACTTATTAGATTATGTGAACTCTTATATTAAGCAGAACTCAAACTGAATCAGTTACAGCTTCAGACTGTGTAAGGAGAATAAATGTTTGAAGTTAAGTGTTATTTCATATGTTTTTGCACAAGATTAAAGGGATGGTTCACTCAAAAAGGAAAGTTATATTCAAAGTTTTTTTTTCTTCATTAGTACAGTAATGTTTCATTAGTACAGTTTTTAGCTGATCTTTGATAATTCATAAATTTATAGTCCATGGCTACTGGCACTTTGAGAATTAAAATATCATATCCACCTTATTTTTCATTGTGGAAGGAAGATGGTTTCTGTGAATGTGTAAGACTTCCATTTCATTAGCCACGTATAACAAAGTGCAATAAACGGTGTAATTGTTCGTGCTACAACCCATTCTGTTTATATATTAACATATTATGGTAAGAAACTCCAGTTTGCAATATCAAGCAGCAAAACGAGCTGTTTTGTACAGCTAAAATTAGCTGGAAGTGGATACAAATAGACATGCCAGCTCTTACTGTAAAAAATAAGGTGGATACAGGCAATACAAAATAAATACCCATGGCTCCTGATGATGATATATTGAGGTCTTATGAAGTGAAATGATCAGTCTGTGCAAGAAACTGAACATTATTTATAACATTATCACCTGTAATCAGGCAAACTGATGGTCTGTAATATAAGTTTTCTTATAATAATATATGTATTTGCATATGTATTTGAATATTTACAAAGAGATCATTATTTGTAAACATTTACTATCGTAATCAACTTTATTCCACAAATGTAGTCCACAAAGCTTTTCTTTCCCATTCATGAACAGTTTCCCAGAAGCCGGGACAAATCTACACTGCAAACATTCACAGGGCAAAGTCACTCCGTGAACTGCATCCTAATTCAGTCTGCTACAAATGTACAAGTTTGCTCTGAGATCCTGCTCTTATTTGCAACAGCAGACAGGGAATCATTAAGAAATGTCACAGGCAGTTGTTTGATGTCATGCTTCTTCCTCCCTTAGCCAGTATGACAGAGTCTCCGACAGAAGAGGCAAAAACAGTTGGCAGATGTGACATCCCCTACCGTTGAAAGATTTTGAGTCAGCTAATGTGACCTGAGCTTAACAGACACAGTTGATTCCATAAAATCTGACAATAGCATATTGCTAAGCTAATTAGTTGATACTCCTATAAGTGCACAAATACGTAGCACATAGATTTTGGGTGTAATAGATCATGACTAGCTAGATACTATTGTCTAAGTGTAGTTGTATTGAACATACCATCCCTTGTGAAAAAGAAGTACACTTTATAATGGTATCATCATGACAATATCCAAAGGGCTACTTGAGCTCATCACAGGGAAGATTTTTAAGGCTTATGAGGAACATTGTGAATGTGCACCAGTCAACCAAGAGAACACAAATCTGGCATACATGGGAGATCAGTAAGGAAGAAGCATCTGCATTCAGATTTTATAAGGCAAAATTGAAGTTTGCCATCCAACAACTACATGAAACAGGACTTGGAACAATGTGCTCTGGACAGAAGAATCCAAGGTGGAGTGGTTTGGCCACACTTCCAAACACTGCTGGAGAAAACCAAACACTTAATTTGAGGTATAACTGTGAAGCACTGTGGGAATGATGTGGTTTGTGGATGTTTCGCTCTATGTTTTTGTCCAGTGTTTTTCTTCAGGGCCTGGCGAACTTGCTATCACAATGCCATCATAACTACAAACTGCATATTATGTAAAGAGTGCTCGAGGAGAACATGAGGCCAGTAGTTGTAGTTTTCAACATTCAGTCTTAAACCAGGATTTCCAACTCTTTTTTTTTTTTAATCTGGAATAAAAATGATAGGCCATAATGCAGATCCTAAACACACTGATAAACTGGTAAAAGCAATTGTGTTTCTGATCAGAACAATTGTGACACCACTGTTTTTGTACTATTATACCTGTATTGTTGGGTTTTAAAACAGAGCCTCTATCTATCGTTTCATGTACATAGAATCCAAACAGCATTTGTGTCAGGGTCCGTGTATTGTGTGTATGTAATGGTGTTCGTCGTCCCTAGACCTGTTTTTGTTTTGCCTTGTCGGCCTTTCTGTTGGGAATAAAATAAGTTTTCACCTGCATTTGGACCCAGACCCTATTTTTCCACGGTGCCCCTTACCGGCCGTGACAATTTGTACTTTAGACAATGGTATATGGATTAAGGGAGGATTAGGCCTATTAGTCCCTCACCTCACCTCCAGAGACAGAAGATTCCCAGTCTTTTGCTTCAGTGGAGCAAACCACAGTCATATTCCCCACCCAGTGCACCTCAGCATCACAGACAAAACAAAGAATATATAATAAAGAAAGAATATAATAAAATATATGTTATTATATAAAAAATATTTAAAATTGTAATAATTCACAATATTACTGTTTTTACTGATTTTTTAAAATCTAATAAATACAGCGTTGGTGAGCAGATGAGACGTATGATCTTGTACTATTATGTTATGCAATCTTTAGTTTTGGTCCTCTGATTTGATCGGTCAACAGGCGGTAACACTTTAATTTAGGGACCAATTGTCACTATTAACTAGTTGCTTATTAGCATGCATATTACTATCATATTGGCTGTTTATTAATACTTACAAAGCACATAATAATACCTTATTCTGCATGATCATATTTTAGAACCTAAACCTAACACTAACTATTAATAAGCAGCAAATTACAAGTTTATGGAGGCAAAAGTCATAGTTAACAGTTAGTTAGTTAATAGTGAGAATTGGTCCGTAAACTAAAGTGTGACACCACTGGCTTTCCAAGAGTGCAGATATTTAGTATAACAGCACTGAGATGTTTGGCACTGTGTCTTCCAGACCAGATTACTGAGTGTTGCGGAGTGGAAGGCGCATTTGAAGGAGTTTTATGATTCTGCCTGAAGCAAATTTTTTTTTTTAAATGAAGCATTTATGTTTCCTTCACCAGTCAGCAGGGAGCAGGAAATGTAAAACCCGGAGCTGGAGCAAAGGCAGAGTGATAGAGTGGGAAGGGGAAATTGCTGTTGCTCTTCCACTCAAAATTCTGTTCCAGTTTGCAGGTTGTTTGTTAAATTTTAAAGGGTTAGTTCACCTACAAGAATGTTTGTATATATGTGTGTGTGTGTGTGTGTGTGTGTGTATATATATATATATA
>NW_015505944.1:516042-525145 GCF_001515645.1 Sinocyclocheilus grahami
ATATATATATATATATATATATATTATATGCTCTAGGAAAGCCTTGAATATATTATGATAATATATTATTGATAATATATATAACTCCATGGATTTGGATGGCAATAAAATCCGACTAACCCCTATAAATGTTGAAAATAGCTTACGTCACAATGAGAAACAATAACCATCTGAATAGGGCTTTTGTGTGGAACATGAACTAGACACGTTCTTGAGAGATTAATTGTCCTGTAAGTTCTTAAAAGAATTCTCTTGAATAACAAGCAGATAAAATCTGAAAAGAGATTAGTTTAGTCCAAGAACCCACTGTGTGCTTCCATGAAATTCCCTTGAGAAGAATCTGCAAATCAGCAGTATTAAACCCAATTAAATCATTGGAAATTCTATTTTGCTAGAGTAGTGAGCCTTGGCTCTTCTCCATCATTCTCCCTGACTGTGTTAAGTTTGGTTGCATGGAGCCTACAGCTCATGGGCCACTTTAAAACTTAATTCACTCTGTGCCAGCCTTCCATCATCCTCTTCTAATAACCACAACTATCGCAGACAATGTGACATCTCCCTGGACAGACGAAGAGATAATATTCTTTCCCCAGCCTTCAGGGGGAAGTCAGAAGCTGAGATTGAGTCGAATGCTCTCCTGTTGGCAGGCCATAGCTCATGAAAAACTGGCACGTTGGAGAGACGCGAAAGGACTTGGAGCCAAATGTGGAGCAGACCACGTCCCAGACAGCTGCGGCGGCAGGGGGGAACGAAGGTTCCTGTGACAATCGTGATAAAGGCTTCAAAACTCCTGCAAGGATTTTACTGTCGGGTAACAAAGTCTGAGGGGTGACCTGGATTCAGAAGCTTAACAGAGGATTAGATGGCATTCTTTGAGGCGGATTTTACGCTGTGTTTTTATTTGAAAAGGAGTTACACTGTGGCCATCCGTATAAGCTCTTGTTGTCATTCTTTCAGGAAAAAGAAAAAAAAAAGTTTATATTTTTCACAAAAATTTAATTTCTGTCATAATTTATCCTTGTTGTTCCATCCTACCTTCTTGCTTCTCACATCTCCAGTATATACAGTATATCTAAGACTTATGGCCATGAGTCTAAGAAATGCATTTTGAACGCTGTTCAAAAAATAAATAAATAAAACAACAACAACAACAACAGAACTGCATA
Organism: Sinocyclocheilus grahami; assembly: GCF_001515645.1. NCBI lineage: Eukaryota > Metazoa > Chordata > Actinopteri > Cypriniformes > Cyprinidae > Sinocyclocheilus > Sinocyclocheilus grahami. Next base: position 517,209 of record NW_015505944.1, read on the forward strand.
TTTTCAGTTTACAGGACCTTTTGAGTCACAAAAACACTAAAAAAAAGTTTTTACTCAGAAATTACAATCTTGAAAAAAAAATTTTTTTTTACACAAAAAGTACTAAGACATGTGAATTACATTAAGTCCGATGAAAGACTAACATAATTACCCCAAATGTTGTCCCAACTAATAAAACAGCTGTCTGAACAAACAGTTTTATATTGATCAATACTGCTGAAATGTTAAAGAGTTAGTTCACCCAAAAATGAAAATATTGTCATTAATTACTTGCCCTTATGTCGTTTCAAACCCGTAATACCTTCGTTCATCTTTGGAACACAAATTAAGATATTTTTGATGGAATCTGAGAGCTATCTGACCCTCCATAGACAGCAACGCAACTGAAATGTTCCCAAGTCCAGAAACGTAGCAAGGAGATCTGTTAAATAATCCATGTGACATCAGTGGTTCATCCGCAATTATACGAAGCTGCGAGAATACTTTTTGTACGCAAAAGAAAAAAAAACGACTTTATTCAACAATTCGTCTCCTCTGCATCACCCTGGTGCCATTTTGGAGAATATCCGCTGGACGTAAACAGCGTAAACAGGACGTAAACTGTTCTGTGTCAGCTGCATCACACGGATACGCTGTTTCTGTACAGATCAATTCACAACAACGTTGGAAACAGATCCGGCGTGACACAGCTGACACAGAACAGCATAAGCTGTTTACGTTCAGCTGATACTTTCCAAAATGGTGCTACAGGGTGATGCGGAGTAGGGCTGACCGATTTTGGAAAATAATCTAATTGCGATTTTATTTTACCAATATTGCGATTGCGATTTAATATGCAATTATTTTTTAAAGCTCTTTATGTTCTGTATTATTCAACAAAGACAAGCTATAAATCATTGTATAGTATGACCAACATACTATTAGATAGATTAAACCTAAATGTTCTTTTCTGTAAGCCAGGCCTATATGTTACGATGAAATTAGGTGATGCATGAATTTATATGAATTACATTTTTATTTAACATCTACAATCACAGTATATTGACTGATTTGTTGAACTTCCAACCTTGTAAGCATGTAATAATTATGTTTAAATAAGCCTGGTGTAAACATGAATATGAAAGTCAGTAACAAATCACACAAACTAAAGTAGATTGCAGAAATATAAAAACAAATCTGTTGCTTTACCACACTACTAAATACTAATTAATTAAGTCACTGTAATAAACATATGTAAACATGTGGACTGCATTAAACACTGTCTGTTAACTTTAGACCAGTGGTTCTCAAACATTTTTGGTCGCGCCCCCCTTTAAACCTATAAAAAAAACTGCCCCCCTTTCCCAAATCCCCATTCCACCTCAGGCTACCAAATTATTTCACTAAACATTATGAAAAATTAATGCTTTTTTAATATAAAAAACCTACAGGGAAAAAACACCTGCATCACTTGAAACATTGAAAAATAGCATAAAGAGAATAACTGTTATTATTATTATTCTCTCTCTATCGCGTGTCACGTGACCGAGTGTAATCGCAGCCTCTGTGATTGAAAAATCGCATTTTCTCATATCGCGATATTATCGCAAATGCAATTAATCGTTCAGCCCTAATGCGGAGGAGACGAATTGTTCAATAAAGTCTTTTTTTCTTTTGCGTACAAAAAGTATTCTTGTAGCTTCGCATTATTGCGGTTGAACCACTGATGTCACATGGATTATTTTACAGATCTCCTTGCAAAGTTTCTGGACTTGGGAACATTTCAGTTGCGTTGCTGTCTATGCAGGGTCAGACAGCTCTCAGATTCCATTAAAAATATATTAATTTGTGTTCCGAAGATGAACGAAGGTCTTTGAAAGGTTTGAAACGTCATGAGGGTGAGTAATTAATGACAGAATTTTCATTTTTGGGTGAACTATCTCTTTAAGAGTCTGTGAGTTACCAGCATGCATTGCAGCATGAATAAATTATGTGGTTACTGTTATCGGACTGTTGTTTTGCCGTTTGCAGAATTGTATTTATTTATTTATTTGTTTGTTTGTCATTTGTGTTTGTCAAGTGTTCAGGTCTTTGCTTTGTACAATGATCATGCCTCCAGATACATGGCTACCAGACTGAACAATTTATTGTGTTACTAATTGAAAATCAACTGAACGAGAAATTTGTAATTGAATAAAGTATTTATTGGCTAAATGAGGCATTTTGCCAGTAGGCCACAAACCAATTAAAAATCAACAAAACAAAGTAGTGTTACTTTGGACAAATTTTCAATGGTCTCAACAATGGTTGAGACAATTAAAAAATCTGAAACTTTTTACATTATTTTGTTAGAGAAGTATGTTCAATGATATATACCAGGGATGGACAACTTTGATAGTGATGAGGGCCAGCATTTTTTCTCCTTTATACCAAGGGGCCAGATTACTAATTGTAACAATTGAGGCATCGTGACAACGAAGTGGGGATCCAATAGCAGGCTTTATTAAAAAGAGCGTAGTCAGGACAGGCAGGGTCAGATACCAGCAAACAATAACATCCAAGGCAGAGACAAAAGAGTAATCCAACAAGACGGGCAATGATCAGGGCAGGCAGCAGTCAATCAAAAACAAGGTAACAGTCCAAGGAACAAAACACGAGAAAGGCAAAACTTAGGAACATGGAAACTAGAAAACACGGAAGGGCTAAACATTCAATCACCAGCCATGACAGAGAGTGTGTGTGCTATTCTTATAGGCCTACTAATGTGAGACAGCTGTGAACTGATGATGAGATCTGATGAGAAACAGGTGATGCACTTGATGCGTCCGGGCAAAGGATTATGGGAAATGGAGTCCTGAGTGAATGGCAAGGTACAGAATGGAGTTGGAGCTGGAGATCATGACAGAGCCCCCCCCCCAAAGAGTGGCTTCCAGACGCTCCTTAACCTGAACAGACCAGAGTCCAGGAGGGAGGTGGAGTGGAGGCGGAACAGGGGGAGGGATGGAGGGCCAGGTCCATGAGGGATGAGAGGAACAGGGGACTGAGACAGAGCCGGCGGAGCGGAGAGCCAAGGAGGACCTGGCGGAGCAGAGGGCCAGGGCATTGCAGTGAGCCAGGGCATATCCGACAGAGCAGGGAGCCAGGGCAGAGCTGAAGACCACCAGAGCAGAGCTAAGGACCACCATGGCTGAGCAGGCGGAGCAGAAGACCACCAGGGCGGAGCTGATGGTGCAGGATACCACCAAGGCGGATCAGGCAGAACTGGAACATAGAGCACAGAGAGGTTAACAATGGCCTCAGCGGCCGTAACAAGACTCGCAGACAGTTCAGAAATGGCATCTTTAGCCATAACACGGTGAGCAGAGAGTTCAGGGGCAACCTTTTTGACCGTGGCTGGAATGTCAGAGAATTCAGAACCGACCTCCTTGGTCGGAACAGGACATACTAAGAGTTCAGAAACGGCCTTCTTAGCCATAACAGGATAGGCAGAAAATTCACAGACGGCCTCCATAGCTGTGACAGGACAGGCAGAAAGTTTACAGACGACCTTCTTGGTTATGACAGGGCAAACAGAGAGTTCGGGAGAGGCCTCTTCGGCCGATTCAGAGCAGGATAAAAGTTCATAAGTGGCCTCCGTAGCCTTGACAGGACAGGCAGAGAGTTTGCAGACGGCCTCCATAGCCATGACAGGACAGGCAGAGAGTTCACAAACGGCCTCCATAGCCGTGACAGGATGGGCAGAGAGTTCACAGATGGCCTCCATAGCCATCACAGGACAGGCAGAGAGTTTGCAGACGTCCTCCATAGCCGTGACAGGACGGGCAGAGGGTTCACAGACGGCCTCCATAGCCGTGACAAGAGAGGCAGAGAGTTCACAAACGGATACTACTGACACCTCTGGAGGTTCTGCAGCAGATGCCGCCACCTCTGGAGGTTCTACAGCAATACCAGCAGGAAACAGGGAGAGTTCATTAACATTCTCCTTAACAGGACAGGTACAGAGTTCAGCAACGGTCTCTTTGACCGTGACAGGACAAACTGAAAGTGTATTGCTGGGCGCCACCACCATACCAAGAGCCAAAGCGAGCGCCGCCACCTCGGAGGGTTCTGCAGCCTCAGCCGCCACCTCTGGAGGACCTGGAGCGAGCACCGCCATCTCTGGAAGTTCTGTGGCAGTGTATGCAGCCCAAACACACCAAAAAGTGATTCCCATCATGGGAAGCGCTTCAGACAGGGAAATCAGTTCAGGAACAGGATGGCTAGAGTGAGTGGGTTTGGGGATACCAGCTGCACGTGCAGACACCAGCGGCGCATCCCTCACACTGGATACCAGACTGGGATACCGAAGGGCTGACCTTGATAATCTGGGTGTAACAGACAGGACGTGACATGACTCTGGATGATCAGCTGTGATGCGACGTGACTCTGGATGAATAGCTGAGACGCGACATGATTCTGGACGAACAGCTGAGATGTGACGTGGCTCTGGACGAACAGCTGAGACGTGCTGAGATTCTGGGCGATCAGCTGTGACGTGACGTGACTCTGGACGAACTGCTGAGATATGACAAAACTCTGGATGAACAGCGGAGACGTGGAGAGACTCTAGAAGATCAGCTGTGACGTGACGTGATACTGGATGAACAGCTGAGACGTGACAAGGCTCTGGATGAACAGCTGAGACATGACGAGGCTCTGGCAGACCAGCTGAGACTTGACTTGACTCATGAAGATTAGCTGTGACTTGACTTGACTCAGGAATGGAAGCTGTGACTTGACTTGCCTCATAAAGATCCGCTGTGACTAGACTTGACTCATGAAGATCAACTGTGACTTGACTTGCCTCATGAAGATCAGCTGTGACTAGACTTGACTCAGGAAGATCAGCTGAGACGTGACGATGCTCTGGAAGACCAGCTGAGATGTAGCGATGCTCTGGAAGACCAGCTGAGACGTGACGAGGCTCTGGAAGATCAGCCGAGACGTGATGAGGCTGTGGAAGACCAGCTGAGATGTGACTTGAACCAGGAAGATCAGCCGTGATGTGACTTGACTCAAAACGATCAGCCTTGACTTGACTCAGGAAGATCAGCTGTGACTTGACTTGACTCAGGGAGATCAGCTGTGACTTGACATGGCTCAGGCTCTGGCTTGGCAGGCTTGACGTGAGCAGGCTCTGGAACGGCGGCCATGATTGGACGAGACTCAGGAATGGCAGCCATCTTGCAAAAAGTATCTTGATTAGCAGCCATTTTGGGCAGAGACTCTGCTTCTCCCACAGTAAAAGGAGAGTCACATAACAACAGCGCATAGTCCATACTGTCCCTCAAACTACCGTTAAACTACCCTCCAGGTAACAATGATTTAGCTGGTTCACAGAGTCCAAAATGGAACAAGTCCTTAAACAAAACTTCATCATAAAGCGGTACTCGATATGACAACTCAAAGAACCGGTGAACATACTCCTCAATAGATAAGCCTCCTCGATGAAGATGTAATAGCTGGTCTACTGGGTCCATGCTTGGGCTGGGCTGGATCCGGGTGTGGCTGGTGATTCTGTAACGATTGAGGCGTCGTGACAACGAAGTGGGGATCCAATAGCAGGCTTTATTAAAAAGAGCGTAGTCAGGACAGGCAGGGTCAGATACCAGCAAACAATAACATCCAAGGCATAGACAAAAGAGTAATCCAACAAGACAGGCAATGATCAGGGCAGGCAGCAAATCAGGGCATTTTCAATCAAAAACAAGGTAACAGTCCAAGGAACAAAACACGAGAAAGGGAAAACTTAGGAACATGGAAACTAGAAAACACGGAAGGGCTAAACATTCAATCACCAGTCATGACAGAGAGTGTGTGTGCTATTCTTATAGGCCTACTAATGTGAGACAGCTGTGAACTGATGATGAGATCTGATGAGAGACAGGCGATGCACTTGATGAGTCCGGGCAAAGGATTATGGGAAATGGAGTCCTGAGTGAATGGCAAGGTACAGAATGGAGTGCCCTCTAGAGGAGCTCATGGGCACTCCAGCTGGAGATCATGACACTAATCCACATCCACACACCTTTTACACGATTTTACTCAATTTCCTTTTTATTGAAGGAAATTAAAGTATAACTATGTCATTTGTTTTTAAAGATTTTATTAAGTATAAAACTTGTGCAGTTAGGCTAATTCAGAAGGAAAACGTTGTTGTCAATGGACAGAAATATTACCCCGACAAGCCAATGTAAACATCTCAATTGCATTGTCTGTAAATTTGCAACAAACAAATATACAGAGGTCCTTTTTTCATTAGTAGCCTACAGAACATTCTCAAAACAACCTAAAAGGACAGTTAAAAAGGGCTTAATTAAAAAATTTAATTTATTCTAAATGGTACCATAAAATAACCTGGTATCTGCAGGATTTTTAAAATCAAATTTAAGACCTTTAAATAACTTTTTAAGATCTGCACTTCACATTTCAGCCTTTAAACATTTTTTTAAGAAAAGGGATGAGTCAAAAGTATCAATTATTATATTAATTTAAACAATTATTATCAATTAATTATTATATTAAATAACATAAATATATCTTAGTGTCTTAATTGTTTAGATTTTTATAAAGCATTCGCTTTTTGTCGATCCACTGGTTCACATTTAAAAATATGTAGCAAAAATAGCAGATGGGCTTATTGAAAAAGCAAATTTGTTCTCTGCCAGCAGGTTTTACTTTCGAAACTGAGCATATAGTGGTTTCCCCGGTAACCGCAGTACACAAAGCTGACTGCAGGGCTCAAGTTTATTCAGTGAAATCATAGCCTTTTGAAGTTTAATCGTTGTATTAATCCATATAACGATTCTTGTCTTTCCGTCCCCAAAGACCTCTTATAATTTAGACTTTTTGTACCATTTAAGAGTTTGCATGCAAGAGTTTGCAATGTAAACAATTTAACTGAAGACGTTTTAAGGACCCACGGAAACCCTAATAAGAACATAGTCCAGTGCAAACATTTCTGTCATGCATTTGGAAAAAAAGCTTTTGTTGACTATGAATTTTACCTTTAAAATTTGAGGCAAGTGCAACTCTGGCGTCCCCGTTGTTTGTGAGCTGTGGTGTGATGGCGATTTAAATAAAATACAGATTTCCAAACAATCGAAACATATAGGTATACCCTTAAACTTGGTAAAAAGATCATCTGTTTTCCATCTTAACTGGAAAATACTGTTTTCACGGTCAGTTTTTCATTTATTATTTGCTAATGTTAGTGAATGTTTACATTAGGGTGTAGTAGACACGTCCTACTACGCTGAAATTAATAGGGGAGCGGCTGGAAACTAGCAACCTCTCCTGGTTGGAGATAGTATTAACATCATAAACTTAAAGCAATCTTTACATGACTTGCTTTTCAAATGTTTTAAAATTGATCATCCGAGTCTAATATGATCCAGCGGGCCGTACTAAAAGACACTGCGGGCCGTATACGGGTGCCAGTTGCCCATCCCTGATACATACCATATACTCTCTTCTCAAAATAAAATATATATTTAAAAGCTCATACTTGCATATGCAAAATGCAGGAACAAACCTCACAAGTTTTTGTGAATCAAGCAAGCACGTTTGAGCTTCTGTTGACTATATTTGATGTGCTCTATGTGCATTGCAAAAAAAATACAATTCTGTTCATCATATAAAAGTGACGAATTCTCTTCAGAGGACTTGGACTAATTGTAATTTTTGGGTGAACTATCCCTTTAAAGCTTGCATGTTTTGGCAGAATGGAGGGTGAATTGGTGAAATGGCTTTCAGTGGAGGGACAGAAATCTCTCAGGTTTCAATCATTTATGTTCAAAGATGAATGAAATGTTTATGGGTTAGCAACAGCGTGAATTTTGTGTATGTCAACAGTAAAATTTCATATATATATATTTATATATATACAGTATATATATATATATATATATATATATATA